>NC_091127.1:166485021-166612521 GCF_040183065.1 Periplaneta americana | reverse complement strand
ATGAACAATGTATTAAAAATGTAATTACAGGACAAGAAATGTCCCACTTCCTATTAAATTTTATCTGCTGGAAGAATTTCGTTCAATGTACGACTCTGGGAATATAAAACAATTACATCGCACATAACGAACGAGATGCACTTCACAGTCTTCCCTTTACAGCTTTTTAATTTAGAGCGAAAGACATGAGAATTCTCAAGGAATTCTTTCTGTAATCTTGCGGTATTCGACTGTAAGTCGTTTCACCGGAAACGAGCGGCTAGAGAAAACTTTATCACAAAATCACACAGCCTGATACAAAAACTTCAAAAAAATTATCGAGAGTGTGCTGCATGTCAGTTAACTGACTAATGCATTCAAGAGTTTTATTTTTCAATTGTTCAATGTATGTATAAGTTATCTTAATTTGAAAATTCACTAAGATCAGTCAAACATTTTAACATATTAGGATTGTGTATAGAAGACGAACCTTTTGCCACTGTACATCCTCAAGTCTAAAGTCGTTTGTTATTTTTAAGAACACTTATTTTCATGTTAATTAAGAGTTGTACAGGGGCATCATTTTATTTTTACTTCAATTTTTATTGTACCTGAGTTTTTTAATGTACTTCTCTCCCACCCCTTCTACTAATGAAGGTGCAACTGTCCTCCACACAGAACCAAGGCCGCGTATAGTAAACATCACTGAGTTCGTGAGTATAGTACGTTCCAGAAATATGTTCACGTTTTCCAGTGACGAAACAGCTATCAATATTGAATTATATTTTCGCACAGGTACCGTCGGTTTGCCTACGCCGCATCCCGATTTCCCCCACCTGCTTCTGCACACCCCTCTGTAAGAGCTTGGCTGTCTCATCTCTTTTCTCAAAACATTAATTTCTGTTAGGAATTGGACGTTTACGTAATATTATTCAACTATTTAAAATAACTTAAGTAAAAGGGCCTTGTTAAGTAATTAATTTACATGTGATTTTCCCCCATTCTACGATCCTGCGGCATAACCACTTGGACGGACAGTAGATAGCATGTCTGAGTAATTTTATCTGTGCGGGTCGGGCAGAAGTGAAGATTGAATTCACAGTACGTAGAGTAGATACAGAATTATTTCAACATGAGTTACTAATACAAAGGACGAAACTGGCAATTGGAATTAGATGCAATAGTCTATAGTGCGATAATATGCACAAAAGAACTGAAGCTTGTATCGAAATGAACGGCCACCATTTTCAAAAATGTATTTAAATATCCATATTATGATTGCTTTTCAATTGAACTTCATTATTCTCTATATTGTACGATAATGTGCTGTAGACAGTATAATATACACTGCATAATGTATACGTTCGCATGGATAACTCAGTTCGTGAGTAAAAACACTTATTCTTAATACAGTACTGTATCCTGATTAAACAAAAACCTAATGAAAATTATCGAACTCAAAATCGCGATATTTCCTAGTTTACGTAAATGGATGAATTACTTTTCTTCCCTCCTATACCTAGTGAAGTGATTTGTTTGTGTTTTACGCCAGTATCATCGAACTACAGTCATGGAAGGGGGTAGCAAACGGTGTTTCCGGTTCTCTAAAGGTATAGCCAGGTTAATATTAAAAATGTTAGTAAAAATAAAATGATGTCCCTGTATTAAACACAATGTGTACATATAAGTTAAATTTAGTGCATTTATTAGAGTTATTACTAGGATCCATATTCCAGCTACCTATAAACTGGAATGAAGTTGCCTGAATCGAAGTATATGTGACGTCACAGCTCTGGTTCAGGTACGTTCGTATACAAAATAGTTACGCATGCTCTGTCCTACTCCTCTAGAAATTCAAAACCTGGACGCAGTCATAGTGAGTAGTCTTATCGATTACTGCCCTTACTAGTCGTATTATCTAAATAACTACATCTTTGTGGCCTATTGAAGGTTCATTTCAGAGACTATTTCGTTTATATGACGTCATTCCATTTTCTACCAATGAAGTGTAATGCAATTTTGAATTCCAACCAATCACAGTCAAACTTTGCGATAATTTTTGCAAGCTAGATTTATCGCTATCAATTTATCGCATGGTCATTCTTTTGTTTATTCGTTGTCGCCAACTGTTTACCCGTAAATTGATGATCATGAATACATTAAGATGCAACTACACGGTTAAACTTTTCTTTCAACTTTAAAGCAATGACTGCAACATTGATATTTAATATTAATTAATATATTTACGCAGTGAAAACGACGTTCAAAACGGCGCACCATGTACACACAAAATCTTCAGGCATCTTAATTGAACGTACCTTTTAAACTTGATTCTTTCAATATTCTTCCCAGATTGCACGCATACGCGAGTGGAATATTGAACTGTGTAGATGCAGCTTTAGTTCCGTTACACACTACAGCGAGAATGCGTTTGTCGAGCTATAAAAAATGCTTTCGTGTAGCACCGATTGTAACGGTCGAAATAAGACACAGCTGACATTGGTCCTGCTCCCACAAGTAACATAACCTATAAGTAGCCTATAAAATTTGTATTTTGTGAATGAAATTAAACAATTAATGGAAAGTCAGATGTTCAAATTTATGTAACATCATCGCATATCAAATGCAATGAACTTGCATAGTAATAATAAGGTCTTTTCATCAAACTGCCTTCCGTATGGCGTAATAAAATTCGGGTTTTAATTAGGCCTATCTATACAGAGATGGCTTCACTGTGTAGCAACATGTCTCGCTGTGAATACATAAGCTTTGGTATATACTATAGCTGTCCCCACTATTACTGTTAAATTAAATTATGATTTCTGCAGATAATGAAAATGTATTTATGTTATTATAATAAGAGAAAAGTGCAGTACATGTAATTAACATTGTTAAACCTGTATTTCGTAATTGGCATTACTGAATAATAATATCGAATTTCTTTATTGCAATAATCGATATTCATCTACTAGTATTTCAACTTCACAATGTCCGAATAGGTTAAGTATTCGTTAATAAACAATTTTAACATTTTGTGATCGAATTTTAGGGATATATTATTTACATTTTTATTTTATTCACGAAATAGTCCTAATAAATGCCACTCGACGTCTGAGATTTCCCAGATTAATCTCAGACCTCTCGTAACATTATTACAGATAAAATGTCTTACGTAAGACGCTCAAGCGTGTAATGTTGCAGGGCATAGTTCAGGATATTTGAACTAATATTTTCAAGAATATTACATATAAATTGTGTAAAATAAACGTAAAAGTGACAAAAACTGGAAAACACTGCAATACCAAAAGGCAAAAAAAGTGTGTTGAACATAATAAAAAAGAACCAATAGCATCAAAGTTTGAAAATTATTAATGTAATTATTAACTCGACGTTTAGCATGGATTTATGTAGCTTACCATGATGCTCAGTGCCAACATCCCAATTAATAAATTAAATAATGTACATTTTAGGAAATTTCTGGAAAAGTGCATATAAAATTGCTGGGTTTTCAGGGATGAGCGACATGCAATATCCTAATGAAACACGAAAAAATATCAGACAATAGGAATATCTTGGACTACAGGTACATCATGCACCAATAACGTCTTGCGCTACTGAAAGAATTCGTTGCAATATAAAATCATTTCAAGTGACATCCGCATATGTTCAAGTTCCGTAACTTACGAATGCACGTTATTATTCACTGCAAAGATCACGACGAAAATGAACATCACGGCTCAAGCATGTGTTTACTAGTATAGCTTCAGAATGTCGGCATTTGACTGTACTCCACGAACACGCAGCGATGACCTGTTTTTTTATATCCTTATCCGTTGTACAGGGACATCATTTTATTTTACTAACATTTTTAATATTAACCTGGCTATACGTTTAGAGAACCGGAAACATCGTTCTCTACCACCTTCCACGAATGGAGTTCGATGATACTGGCATTAAACACAAACAAATCACTTTACTAGGTATAGGAGAGAAGAAAAGTAGGGGAGAGTCGGGTAGTATCGGACATCGGGTAGTATCGGACAATGCGTTTCTTTCTTCTACCACCATATGGTAGTACCTGAATGACATGGTTACGTTTCTCTATGCGACATCACAGAAACGTAACCATGTCAATCAGGTACTATCATCGTGTGGTATATGAAAGAAACTCACTGTCCGATATTACCCGATGTCCGATACTACCCGACTCTCCCCTACTTCATCCATTTACGTAAACTAGGAAATATCGCGATTTTGAGTTCGATAATTTTCATTAAGTTTTAGTTTAATCAAAATGCAGTATTGTATTAACAATAAGTGTTTTTACTCACGAACTGAGCTATCCATGCGAAAGTATTCATTATTCAGTGTATATTATACTGTCTACAGCACATTAGCGTACAATATAGAGAATGACGTTCAATGAAAAATAATCAAAATATGGATATTTAAACACATTTTTGAAAATGGTGGCCGTTCATTTCGATACAGGCTTCAGTTCTTTTGTGCATATTATCGCACTATAGACTATTGCATCTAATTCCAATTGCCAGTTTCGTCCTTCGTACTAGTAACTCATGTTGAAATAAGTCTGTACCTACTCTACAAAGGAATACCTTACGTACAGTAAATTCAATCATCACTTCTGCCCGATCCTAAAAGATAAAATTACTCAGACATGCTATCTACTGTCCGTCCAAGTGGTTATGCCGCAGGATCGTAGAAAGGAGGGAAATCACGTGGCAGTTAATTACTTAAAGAGGCCCTTTTATTTAAGTTATTTTAAACAGTTGTATAATATTACGTAGACGTCCAATTCCTAACAGAAATTGTTTTCAGAAAAGAGCTAAGATATCCCTGCTTTTACAGAGGGGCGAGCAGAAGCAGGTGGGGGAAATCGGGATGCGACTTAGGCAAACGGACAGTACCTGTGCGAAAATATGATTCAATATTGAAAGTTATTTCGTCACAGGAAAACGCTAACATATTTCTGGAACGTACTATACTCACTAACTCAGTGCTGTTTACTATTTGCGGCCTTGATTCTGTCTGGAGAACAGTTGAAACTTCATTAGTAGAAGACGTGGGAGTAAAGTACATTCAAAAACTCAGGTACAATAAAAATTGAAGTAAAAATAAAATGATGTCCCTGTATTACTTGTGTTCGGCGTACTATATACCCAATGTGTCTTTAACTTCAGTCTTTAGGTAGCTGGAATAAGAAGCCTAGTTATTACTTTCACGAGCCTTTTGTTACTGTGTTTAGTGGTTGAATTCTGCTTTCACACTTCACTAAATGATACTTGGGGCAAGGTTTGTTGCACAGTTTATAAATGCAAACCTCCTTGGGGTTAAGCATGATCCGTTCTGGCATATCTCCCATGGAATCCATGGGCGGCGAATCGTGTGTACAGGTGGCGGAGTCGAAAGTTCGGTCCTTGCCAGTCCTCTGTTTTCATCGCTTCTGTTTCCATTATTTCCTTGGTATCCGAGCCCCTATCACGCCGTAGCGGAGAAGTGAGAAATATGTTCCCAAATTGAAGCAGTAGAAAGCCGCCATTTGTTAGGTAGAAAACGCGCGGGATTTCGAAACCGCTATTTGAATACGTGTTGCATTGCGTATCCGAAAGCTAAATGTTTTTGTTTAAAGGAACAATACTTCCTTTACGATACCTTTAATACCGTGTCTCTACTGTCTGCAGAGTTGCTAGGTTTTCTGCGAGGGAAATCGGGATATCAGAAGCTAACCTAAGACGTTAGACTTGTCAACAATTTAGCCTATCATAAGATTTATAGCAGTTTTCTGCACAGTGTTCGCGTGCTTTTTAATGTAATAGGCCTATTCGCCTCCGTGAGAAACACTAAAACACGAAGGACACACAGTACAGTGAACACGACAATAATTTTTTCTTTTACTAACCGCGAATAGCCTATGTTTTAACAATTTGCTAATAAATTAATTTTGGAACCGGTACTGCAACAGTTTCACTATCTGACTATGAATCCATGTTTAAACATAGTTCACTAAACTATAAAATACAGCAATTGTATGTCTCTGTTATTAGTGTAAAGTACGATATCAAAACGCTATCTTTCTTGCCAGTCAACGCACTTGAAATACACAATGTTTACTAATTGCGAGAACAGCGACTAGGGACCGGAACGGAACAATCAACAATGCGGCAGAACTAAAAGAAGTATTATTTTGCGAGTTTAGTTGCTTTACGGCAATCAGCTGGGCTACCTCATAGACTTACTAAATATCAGCAGGTTATCTCTGTGTTTACCATTTGAGTCAATATATAAATAAAATTATCGGATAAAAGGAAATACAGACTAATTTGTTTAAATATGTTCAAGGCTAATATCTGTAAAATCGGGATTTTTGTCAATCCCGACTCCCTTTAATCGGGACTCAACCAGGAAATTGGGAGAATCCCGCCTAAATTGGGGTACCCGACAACCCTGGCTGTCAGACATAGGTACTGTGTTCAGACTTGCATCATTTTCATAGGAACTCTGAATGTGAACATTCATAACCACGGTTAATAAAAGAATTAATATGTCAACTTTTGAATTCAATCTGTAGGTTAAACTGCTGTATGAAGTCAAGAAAGTAGTAGCAGCAGTAGCAGGAATAGTAGTAGTAATAATAGCAGTAGCAGCAGCAATGGCATAAGAAAATGTTTCATTAATCCGTAACTAAGACAGGAATTAGTTTCAATCAGTTATATTAAAAAAATATTTTGTTTTAATTTATGCAGTTTCTGTATGTTTAAGTTCGGTGAATAATTTTATTATTCATGTATGCACTGAAACAACAGCTGTTTGAAGAAAATGAATGATATAGAGTGAGTGAAGGACAATAACAGTGTATAATAACGTAGTTTGAAAGGTAATTACTATCTTCGAAATGAGTTGAACACACTGAATGATTCAATGTAGGGTATAAATTCTCTCTGCGGATTGCACCTATCCACTTTCGGTTAAGGGAATCTTTACTCAGAGGAAACTTGAAGTATAAGGAGTCACATGGCAAGTATAATAGTTTGTCTTCTGTAACATAATATGGAGAAAAAATCGTCGTAGATATTAAGGATTAACTAACCAGTGAAATATAACATTCATTCCTTCCTTCTTTATCGTTACATCCGTGTGCATTGCTGCAATAAAAAGCAGCACACGAAAGAACCATACTTGTTCAGCTCAACCAAATAAATGGCCGCTCGTCGACTGTTCAATTTGGGAACATAACACTAGCGCCAGTGAGCGGTCTAGCGATTATTTAGTAAGTCTATGGTGGTATCTTCCTGGCTTTGCTCAGTCTCTCCTCGATTACGGTTTTCTACGCCTGCGTCTCTGGTAGATTGAAGCAGTATCTAATGTTTTGTACGAAGAAGGATTCCTATGCTATTAAGTATGCATAGCTATTTCTTGTGAACTTTGAAATTGACAGTGCTCTTTTTAGGAACCTGGCTTTGTCATGTTAATGGTGACGAGTTAAGGAGTGTAATTACAATATGTATAATTCCATTTGCAGTCGTAGTATCGTAATAAATAATGATAAAGTCATGGCATAAAACATTCATGAACCTGATGTTAATTACTAAAACAGTCATAAAAGAGATGGAAGAAATTATTCTCTTTCTCTCATTCTCCCTTAAAAACAAAACAAAAATAACATAAAAAGCATGAGATTGTGTTCGAACACACGATCTCACGATTACCAGCCCGAAAAGCTGCCATTACGCTACAACAAACGGAAAATGCTTTAATTATAACTGTATACATCAGGTAACGTGGTCCAACAACATGTAACATCGCCTGTCTCCGAATTGTAGCGGAGATATCCGAAGGGGACTTAGTTTCTGGAGAACGGACACTTTTTCTTTTGACAGCTCTACACGGCGTGACAGACACCCCAATGTTCAAAATGGCGTATGATTGCAGACTTTGCTGGACGAGAGATGTAGGGACACAAAAAAAAATAGTAGATGAAGAAAGGATTATTTTGAAACTGATAAAGAAGAGGTAGGGTCACTGACTAAGAAGAAACTGTCTACTGATGGATGCACTGCAAGAAAGTATGAACGGGATAAAAGTTCGAGGCAGAAGAAGATATCAGATGATAAACAACATTCAGATATATGGATCATCAACGGAGATGAAGAAGAAGGCGGAAACTACAGCAGATTTGAGAATACTGGTTTTACAGTGAAGGACTTCCCTTGGACAGAAATCTATGATTGAATTCTGATCAGACAGAACAATTTTGTTCTTTAAGTAGTCTAGGGAGCTTTTAAACTTATTTTCGTATGTTCTTTAGGAATGAACGAACGCTTATATACGTGAGGATACAATCCTCATATTGCTTGGTATAAATAAGAGGATAGGGGGAATGTATAACTAATTCAACTTTGTGCATAGGCGAGAATTAAAAAAAAAACATTTAAACGAAAATAGTACATTATGCAACGAGCCTATAATGATAGTAATTAAGACGCGAGTATGTTTGTTTATGAAACGAGCGCAAGCGAGTTTCATAATTTTCATACGAGCGTCTTAATTACTATTATAGGCAAGTTTCATACGACTTTTTATGCTCGACCATATTTCTAACTTGAAATTATTCAGAAGTATTCATTTTATTCGTATCTGACTGAAGATCGGAAGTGACCTTGTACATAGCTCGTAAATTGTGAGATGTGCGCAGACGCGAAAGTATTGATTTTTTCCGAGGAACAATAATGTCATTGACCTTGATGTAATCTAGAGAATGACATGAACTAATTTTGATATAACCTGGAAATTGATTTAGAATTAAAAAACGAGATGACAAATTGAATTTATTTGAATATTATTTACAATTAACGCTAATTATTATAGTAACAGAACATAACCTTCTGCGACAGTATTGGATTTCCAGCCTCCGTGACGTTTCCCTCGTTGTCTTTCGATTGCATATCCGAGAACAATCGAAAACCTGAACTTTAATGAATAGGTGTACTTTAATGCATGTCATTAAAGTACACCTACTCATTAAAGGTCAGGTCTTTCAGCCAATGACGACTCAGGTTACAACTGTTCAGCCAGTGACAGGTCAGCTTTCTACCGTTATAAAACCGCAAGTATCGATTATTCTCGGATATGCAATCGAAAGAGAATTAGCGAAAAGTCACAGAGGCTGGAAATCCAATAGTGTCGCAGAAGGTTATGTTCTGTTACTATAATAATTAGCGTTAATTGTAAATAATATTCAAATAAATTCAATTTGTCATCTCGTTTTTCAATGTCTAATTTAATTTCAATGTTATCTCTGTAGGTTCTTATGGCCTAGCAAGGTCACCGTGGACATCTGTTCCTCGGAAAAAATCAATACTTTCGCGTCTGCGCACATCTCACAACATACGGGACATTGCTCCAGGTCAGATACAATACAATTAATAATATCAAGTTAGAAATATGGTCGAGCATAAGAAGTCGTATGAAACTCGCCTATAATGGTAATTAAGAAGCTCGTATGAAAATTATGAAACTCGCTTGCGCTCGTTTCATAAATATCCATACTCACTTCTTAATTACCTTCATTATAAGCTCGTTGCATAATGTACTATTATTCTGCTGTTTTATTTGGGAGTGCATGGTTCTTCATTTTGATGTATGACGTAGAATTTTGAAAGTATCTATCATTGTTATGAAATAAGAACACACGAGGAGTCAGTTGCCTTCTTAGTAAAAGCTCGTAATATGTCCACAGAGACTCAGAGAATGTGCTGGAGTAAGAGAGAAGAAGAGTTCCGAGAATGTTTGGGGTAAAGTTCCAAGTACCTCACTTCCAAGAAATTTTCCTTCCTGCTCTGTTTATTATTCTGACGAGGTAATGTTTACATTATTTACATTTTGATCCTGAAATCGCAAATAACACAACAGAAATTATCAGAATTTACTTATCCCAAGTATTATTCCCCTCCTCTCCTGTGACGATGCGTGAAATTAAAACAATCCAAGACATCTTTTCTCAGGTACATTTGAACGTAACTTGTTCAAAATCTACGTGTTGTGCGTGAATTAATTTAAGGGAATAGGTATGCCATTGGCCTGCAAAAATTTAGTGACATTCATTTTTTTTATATCTCAGCTGCTATAAAAGCTAAATGAACGAAACTTTTGCTGCTCAATATACATTCATTACAATTTGTACATCACTGTTTACAATATTAAAATAGCCAATCATCACCTATAAAAATAGTAACAAATTTGCATATTTTTTACAACCGTAAAGCATTTATATAATAAAATATACAGTTAATTAGATATCTGCATGATTCTTTTACTGTAATGTTTTCAAGACTTACATCAACAACACAGTCTAAGATTTTTTACCTATTCCTTCAAAAAATATTTTTTTTTCTTAATCGTTACCTTCAATATTAAATTTTCTAAAATATTTCATAGGATAAAATAATTCCTGAATAGGTAAAAGATGCTAGGTCTGACTGAGATTCGAACCTAAACCGTCTAAGTGGTAGTAGTACAATAATGGCACAATAAAACAGACTAAAAACATTAAGTATTCTTGTCTATGTATTGTTCTTTGTACAGGGACATGATTTTATTTTTTACTTCAATTTTTATTGTACCTGAGCTTTTGAATGTAGTTCACTCCCACCCCCTCTACTAGTAAACTTCCAATCGCCCTTCACACAGAACCAATGGCGCGTATGCAATAAAAGTAAACAGTACTGATTTACTGAGTATAGTGCGTTCCAGAAATATGTTCGCGTTTTCCAGTGACGAAAGAGCTTTCAATATTGATCATATTTTAGCACGGGTACTATCGTCCGTTTGCCTACGTCGCATCCTGATTTCCCCTACCTGCTTCTGCTCGCCCCTCTGTAAAGGCTAGTGGCTGGGCTGTATTAGCTCTTTTCTGAAAACATTAATTTCTGTTAGGAATTCGACGTCTGCGTAATATTATATAACTGTTTAAAATAACTTAAATGAAGGGGCCTCGTTAAGTAATTAACTGTCACGTGATTTCCCCCCTTTTCTACGATCCTGTAACATAACCACTTAGACAGACAGTAGATAGCATGTCTGAGTAATGTTATATGTGCGGGTCGGGCAGAAGTGAAGATTGAATTTACAGTACGTAAGGTACTCTTTTATAGAGTAGGTACAGAATTATTTCAAAATGAGTTACTGATACGAAAGACGACACTGGTAATTGGAATTAGAAGCAATAGTCTATAGTGCGATAATATGCACAAAAGAACTGAAGCCTGTATCGAAATGAACTACCAACATTTTCAAAATTGTGTTTAAATATCCATATTATGATTATTTTTCAATTTAACTTCATTCTCTATATTGTACGCTAATGTGCTGTAGACAATATAATATACACTGCATAATGAATACGTTCGCATGGATAACTCAGTTCGTGATTTAAACACTTATTGTTAATACTGTACTGTATTTTGATTAAATTAAACGAAAACCTAATGAAAATTATCAAACTCAAAATCGCGATATTTCCTAGTTTAGGTAAATGGATGAACTACTTTTCTTCACTTCTATACCTAGTAAAGTGATTTGTTTGTATTTTACGCCAGAATCATCAAACTCCAGTCGTGGAAGGGGGTAGCAAACGGTGTGTCTGGTTCTCAACCGTTAATCCAAAGGTACAGCTAGGTTAATATTAGAAATGGTAGTAAAAATAAAATGATTTACACTGCAGCCAACCGCAAAGTCTTTCAGCGCACACATACAGGAGAGAGCATCAGCAGCTATAAGAGCAATCTGTAATATCAAGGACATTACAAGACTAAAGCTAGAGACAGCCATGCAACTATTCGAGACAGTGATCACCCCAATCGCTAGCTACGGGCTAGAACTAGTATGGGAGAAGCTTTCGGCGAGCGACATGGAGAGGCTGGAGAAAGTAAAAACTAGATTCATGAAGAGGGCACTAGGTGCAAGCAAATATACACCGAGCAGAATGGTCTACATGTTGGCCAGAGAAACACCATTCCTGGAGGACCTGCGAATCAGGATGATGCTGACAGCAACGGAACCATACAAGGATGTCGCAGAGAGAAGAAAACAGAAGGAAAGAGAGATAGAAAAAGAATTCTTCGCAACAGACGTCATGACGAACAGGGAGTGGACCAGCAGCAACCAACCACAAAGACATGCTATTATAGGATTGGCCACGCACGGTTTCCACCATAAATTGTGCAAGACAGTGAAGTTCCACCAACCGAGTGACTCGTGTGAATGCAAGTTATGTGAACAAAAGTGCGGCAGATATCACTTCAAACAGTGTAGAAGATGGACGGGGTCGTTGAACGACTTGATAAAACAATAATGTGTATTATCAATGCTCTTTCGAGCGCATTTTTTTTTTTTTTTTTACTTACTTATTACTTTTTACTTAAAATAAAATGATGTCCCTGTAATCGTATTCAATTCAGTGCCTCGGCACTCATAACATTGGTATTTAATACACAAAATTTACTTCGTTTCAGAAGAGCAAGGAAACGCAAATATTTAAGATAAACAAATTCTAGTAATTTCTATTATACAGTTACAATTGTGAGGCTCCAAATGCAAATAGAAATTACTTCGTGAGAATAGCGAACACTGCAGTGGGAAAGTTTCTCGGAAGTCAGGTACTTGGGGCTTTATCCCCAACTTTCTCAGAACTTTTCATCTCTCTTATTCCAGCACATTATAGTAGTCTCTGCGGACGTATTATGAGTAGTGCCTTGTATTAAGGCGACAAATGTCTCCTCCAAGAAAAATATACGTCATACATAGAAATAAAGAGTCATACGTCTATAAAAACGAACGCAGGATAAAAGGAAAAGGGAGAAATTCATATACTACATCTACTATAAAGTTTCGATTCTATTTTACTCAACGAATTTTTAGGATTTGCCTGTTCTCGTTTGACTGGAAATTGTTTAATTTTAATATATATTAAGTAATTGCTACTTCATACATGAACAATGATTCTAGAATTTGGAACTTGTCTGTTTTCAAACACAGCGAAACAATTTTTCCTATAATGTTATATTTCATGGGCTGATTTTAAAATTATTTATTTATTTATTTATTTATTTATTTATTTATTTATTTATTTATTTATTTATTTATTTATTTATTTATTTATTTATTTATTTATTTATTTATTTATTTATTTATTTATTTATTTATTTATTCATTTGTTGATGAACATAACAGGCAAAGCCCAATTACAACGTTCACGACTAACAAATTAATTGATAAAACATAAACAAGGAAAAGGAAACATACACTTATTAAAAACTGAAACAAAATAGAAAAAAGGGAAAGAAAAAAGAGAAATTGAAATAAGGTGTGAAAGTAGCTTCAAATTAACTAATAATATTCTGTAAAATATGATAACAAATAATTCTGTATCTAGAGAAATTCATATTGCAAATATCAACATTCGGATGAGGATGTAATTTATTGTATAACTGTAACATTTGGAAAACTGGGGAATTTTTGTGGAATATCATTTGTAATACTGTAATTTTGTAATTTTTTAGTTTCTTGTAGCCTTGAAGCATTCAGAGAAATTTGATTTTGTGGTTTTTACTCTATATCTCTTTTCTTTTCTTACAGTTCAATTTTCAGAATCATATGTCAACACAGAATGATCATTCATTTCGCCAACTGTGAATCACATAATTGTTTCCAAATATGCATAGAGTATGCATACACGAATATCTGTGAATGACGAAGTACAGCCATATTTATATGTCAATATAAGGTAACGTTGAAGTTACATGACTTATTATTACTGTTATTATTATTATTATTATTATTATTATTATTACGATAGCTGTTTTCACTCATCACACCCACTGCTATTGTCACCTTCAGCCGCCTCAACATTCTCCTCATTTTGATGACTTGCTTTTTTTTTTTTGGATGTGGTTCATTTTGATGATTATTCATTTATTGTGAAGCAAAATATTTAACCAATAACACCGACAACAACAGCTAAAATGGTGATGAAACAAAAGAACACAACACTAATGCCAATTTCATGATATTTTCTAACAAGAACCGGATAAGTTTGTGACTTGTCCGTTTGTTGAAAGAAAGATGTTGGACTAACCAGGATTTTACATAAACGCTGTATTTTCAAACACTCATTTCAAGGGCATACATCTGGTTTTTATAGAAACTTGTTATGTCAATAGATATAGCTTGAAATGAAGTGAAGAGAACTGTGTTATGCTCAAAATTTGAATTTTTGGACTTCTCCGGTTTTAGCTATCAATCCTTCAATTGAAACTAAATGCTGTATGGTTATGTATATATATATATATATATATATATATATATATATATTAGTACTACATGAAAATCCCTAGTAACATAAAACCTAAAATGAGGAAGCACTGTCACGTTTGCTTGATATTCTTATAGGCAAACATAAATTTCTAATACTAAATAAAATTTCAAAAACTACTAGAAAGACTAATAATTCAGTTATATGCCTTGTAGGCACAAATGTAGGAATTAATATAAAATATTATACAGGGTGTAAGGGGTATAAGTGCCGACCTTTTCACAGTTGTCGGGGACGGTCTAGGTCTAGGGGATCAAAAAATGTTCATACAATCCATACAATTTAGGGTCAAATCTCGATAGTTATCCAAGAAAAAAAATTTATTTACTTATTTTATTTGCGTTATACTCCTTATATTATCAGTAAAATCACGAAAAAAAAATCAGTAGATATATCTAGCAAAGAGTTAATATTATTTTAAATAAATATTTGTGTGTTCTGTTACGTTTTCGTGGAATTAAATAAAAATGTATGCTTAAATTTGTTAATATTCCGGCGTGAGAAACGTGGCAACGTTCAGGAGGCAGTACTCTGCACGGACATTAGTACGAGGCAGCCGAGTTCAAGCTCTATGTTCATAGCTCTACTGCCGAGAGAATGACAGTTCAGTACAGTGTATTCGATAAACAACTTACAATGTCATTCACAATTTAGGAATATCATATGTTATTAATTTATGCAGAAAGTCGTCGTGATTCAAATGAGGCAAGAAGGACGTACCGTCAACGTTTTCATCAAAGAAGGTTACCTAATTGGGGAACTTTTGTAGCAGTTTCTCAGCGATTATTAGAAACTAGAAATCTCTTACATCGTTTCGAAAATCACACAACCAGAAATTTGTTTAAAAATTATACTGCTTTATGGAAGCGGGAGAGATTAAAATTTTGCATTAGAAAAAAGTTTGTGTGATTTTGTACAGATAACCATTATTGTTTTTTTAGATCTACAATTAAAAATGGAGCAATATCTATACTAATAATAAATCTGTAGCCGAAATTTGTCTGGTAATTTTTGATTTTCCAAAAATAATTGGTCCTAACATATATAATTAATCACCCTGAAACCGAAAATCGCTTTTTTGAAATTTTTGTTTGTACGTCTGTCTGTCTGTCTGTATGTTTGTTACCTTTTCAGGCGATAATGGCTGAACGGATTTCGATGAAAATTGGAATATAAATTAAGTTCGTTGTAACTTAGATTTTAGGATATATGGCATTCAAAATACATTATTTAAAAGGGGGGTTATAAGGGGGCCTGAATTAAATAAATCGAAATATCTCGCTTATTATTGATTTTTGTGAAAAATGTTACATAACAAAAGTTTCCTTAAACATATTTTCCGATAAGTTTTATTCCATGAAAAATTTTGATAGGACTGATATTTAATGAGATAAATGAGTTTTAAAATTAAAATAACTGCCATCTAAGACCATGTAATGAATTAAAAAACAAATGACTTCGTCTATAAGGGGCCTTGGACAGCAACAATCGAAAGCTATGAAAAATAGCCTACAGGTAATTTTTCTGTGTTTGTATGAAGTAATATCGGAAGATAAATTAACCGATTTGTATTATTAATTATTAATTCACCATTGGAAAGTGTAGTTTCTCTAGATGGACATAATGCTATAATGTTATGCACAGAAAACTTGATAGGCTATTCTGTACATTCGTTTCCTGTATTTCCTAAAATAATTTTTATGACCAAATGAGAGGTCTCTGGATCAAAATGATCGCATTTTAATTATACAAATATAATTTTAATTAAGTAACATAATAAACGATTTATCCTCATATCAAACAGAAATGTTCCCTGGATCAAATGTTCTTTTTTAATTATGTAATTACTTTATATTTATTTCTAACGGCTGCAGCGGAGCGCACGGGTACAGCTAGTTGTTAAATAAATGTAAATTTTCCATAATGTTCTATTAATGAGATTGAAAGTTTGTATTTTCTGCTCGTTTTATGTAAACAAACGTATTGTCATACTCCGCTCTTGCATTAGAACAGAGCATCTGTTTTGTATTGGTATCTCTGTACCCGCTTGAGCTGTACTGTGTACTTCTAAACCCCCTCCCCGCTTGAGCTCTACTGTATACTTCTAAACACCCTCCTTCCATCCAGCAACGTTGCAATACGTATAATATTGTAAACTTTAATAATTAGTTAAATATTGCAATTAGAAAAAAAATTATAACGACATTTTTTCTTCCTTATGACATGAATAATAATCATCAGTTAAAAATAATGGCACTTACACCCCTTACACCTGTATATTATCTACTTCAAAGCAACAAGAAATGGTATATAAAAAACTGCCAACCCACGCGTCTTCTATTTTGTGGTAGATCATTATTATTTTGCATTCTTGATAAATTTTGTATTGATTCTTCAGAAAATCGAAATCTTCGCCTGAAATTGTGGCCGTTATATAGTTCTAAAGCACTATTCCTGTCTTTCGACTCTCAAATCCGGGAATTTACTGACCTTAGAGAATCAATTTGCCTCTGATAATCATCCAGCTGATCTACTACGTCCATCTTGTATTAGTACATGAAGTCTTGCTTTTAAACCTACCCTAGCTGTGGTCTCTGTTTGAGACCATTGTTTCGAGCCATGGCTCAGAAAAATTAATCAGACCTTATTTTATAAATTTAGACTAGTGGCTTGTACAGAAAATGCTGCAAACTAAGTTCATTAGAAATTGAAATAAAATTTTTTCAGATTTATTTTCAATGAAGAATAGGCGTACCAGTCATTTTAAAAGTTATTTGCTTCCATGATAATGAAATATACTCTCTGTGAATGGCTTTTTATGCCAAATACTTTTTCTTGAACCTATTCATTTTCAGTTTTTGAGTTTAAAAGCGAAAACGCAAGTAACAACGTCAGGACGATTAGTGGATTTTTCATGTGGGAGTAAAGCAGTAGCCATTTCAGGTCATTGTGGATTGCAGGTGAGAGTTAAGAAAATGTCAGGTTTGCCATGCTTTCGAACAATAGACATAGCATCTTGGTATAGCTGCAGCATGTTTCGTGAACTACCTTGAAATGTAGAGGGTAGAATCATTTTATCCTGCTGAAATGATCGGGAGACTACAAAATCTTGTAGGCTACTTATTTTATCAGTAAGTAATACTTTTTGGTCTTTCCTTAGGAACTGTAATTTTTGCGCTCTCTCCAGACAATACTGGAAAGAATCACGCATATAAATATCCACACCACACCGCCATTAAATATATGAAAAGTACCCTCACCACTTAATTAATAATACTATAAAAATATTTCATTTTAATAACATAATTTTAACTTACGTAAGTTTTTTGAGTTTCATATCATCAATAGGCTATATCATTAATTTGTATATCAGTGACAAATACTCTTATCATGGCATTACCTATAAGAATATTTCACTTTTAATGGTGATAATGTCATCAAACAATCTCAAGTTTCTTAATTTTTAATATCCAGTACACAGCTGTACTCAGAAAATTACACACAACAGAATCAGATCTGAAAATTATTTTTAGCAAGTCTTGAAAGTTTTTAATAACCAATTATAGAGACGTTATAAAAAAGAAACAAATAAAGGTCGACATATTGTTGCCATTATGATGTGACAGAATTTGCTCTCATTTGCTCTAAATATGTCAGAAATCCTGCAGGTCATGGCCTTCGTGTAATATTGGTTATTGTAGTGTGCGTATTTTGTTTTATTCTGAAAGCCATTAGTTCTCAAAACTGACGACAGATGGATTTTGGAAAATAGGAAAATTATGTAGGAAAATTGGCATTTCACTGAAAACTACTATTTTTCTGAAAGTTTTTGGGTTCCAAGCTTCAAAATGAGGAGTCATTCATTAAAATTCGTTCAGCCGTTTTCCCGTAATTTCCATTACCAGTTCAAATCTATACTAATAATAAATCTGTAGCCGAAATTTTTCTGGTAATTTTCGATTTTCCAAAAATAATTGGTCCTAACATATATAATTAACCACCCTGAAAGCGAAAATCGCTTTTTTGAAATTTTTGTTTGTATGTCTGTCTGTCTGTCTATATGTTTGTTACCTTTTCAGGCAATAATGGCTGAACGGATTTCGATGAAAATTGGAATATAAATTAATTTCGATGTAACTTAGATTTTAGGCTATATGGCATTCAAAATACATTAGTTAAAAGGGGGGTTATAAGAGGGCCTGAATTAAATAAATCGAAATATCTCGCTTATTATTGATTTTTGTGAAAAATGTTACATAACAAAAGTTTCTTTGAAAATAATTTGCGACAAGTTTTATTCCTTACAAAAGTTTGATAGGACTGATATTTAATGAGATAAATGAGTTTTAAAATTAAAATAACTGCCATCTAAGGCCGTATAATGAATTAAAAAACAAATGACTTCGTCTATAAGGGGCCTTGGACAGCAACAATCGAAAGCTACGAAAGATAGCCTACAGAGAATGTTTCTGTGTTTGTATGAAGTAATATCGGAAGCTAAATTAACCGATTTGTATAATTAATTATTTTTTCACCATTGGAAAGTGTAGTTTCTCTAGATGGACATAATGCTATAATGTTATTACAGTAACTTCCGATATAATATAATATAATATAATATGTAATATTATATAATATAATTTAAGTTATTTGAAGGGTTCAGAACCATAGTGGACCAAGCGCCATTTACTGAATACGTAGAAAACAAGGGTTAAAATGAAGTTATTTATTACCATAATTCAATGGAAACCTATAACAAGTAAAATAAAGTATACACATTAAATCTAAATGATGTCAATGTTCATTAAACTATGGTTGCATGTAATAAAAATTAAGAAACATGTTAAAGGAATTGTCATTGCACCAAATGAGTGATCTCTGGACAAAAATGATCGCATTTTAATTATTTGAATGCAATTTAAATTAAGTAACATATTAAACGATTTATCCTTCTATCAAACACGAATGTTCACTGGATCAAATGTTCTATTTTAATTATGTAATTACTTTATATTTATTACTAACGGGTGCAGCGGAGCGCACGGGTACGGCTGGTTATATACACAGATACGGTTTAAAACCGTGGCCGTAGCCTAGGACTCGATTTAGAAATTGTTGCTATAGCTACATGTGCTCTGGACAACACTGCTTTAGAGTGCACTGCAAATTTTCTCTTATTTCATAACATCTACGTATGTCTCTGTGATGGGTAAACAAATTTTATGATTAAATCAATTGAAACAACAAAATTATCGGTACTTATTCGACTCCAGTGCATTCGCTCTGCATGAAAGTCACGGTCATTGATTTCACTTCTACGCAGGGCGTGAATGTTTACCTGTTGTCAAAGTGATGTCTTTTGTTATCATTTGTAGAAGCCACGTTTGTTCACCTATTGTAAGGCTGTGAAAGGCACAAATGTGGTCTAGAGGTAAGCTCTGTCAGAATTATTATGCATATCGTTTGTGCATATGTATATATCGTTTAACACTTACAAATTCAAGCATTCCAGGTAAGAATACAGAAGTGCAATCGTAAGTAATGTCATTAATTTTAGGGGGTTATTCTTTGAGATATTTCATACAAAATAGTTAAATATTATTTTGCTTGTATTTGCTATCCTTTTCGAGATAAAAATTCCTTTACTTTTATTTTTTTATTTAATTTATTTAATATCGCTTTAACTTATAACAAAAGTCATACCGCGACACAAACATATTTTAATAATAACATCACATTTAACAAGTTAATTCATTACAGTAAACATTACACAATTTTATAAAATAATCCAGTTAATTTGAAAAACTTTGACACTATTGCAGTAAGAAGCTTCACCAAGAAATCTTGCTATATCAGGGCCGGGCATAAGAGCAGCTCCATTTGGCCGGCCAGAGCTGCTCTCGCTCCGCAAGGCACTTCAATTCCAAGCCGGAGCAGAACGCTCAAGCAGTGGCGGACTCGCATTACAGCTACCTTCCCTGCATTAACGTAACAAGAGCCACGGTTGTTCTAGTCATTCAGTCTGTCAGTACATAATAGTTTATAAGGATATTACATCAATCCATTGTACAGTACAGACTTTATAACACTCTTATTAATTTAATGGAATAAACTTCGCTCTATGCACACACACAAATCATTAGGCTTATTTACATAATCCATACGCACATACTGCAACCTCCTCACCACGGTTCTACGAGACAGGCGTATGGCTTCCACTTCCCCTACTTGCTGTGGACAGAGTTAATCTGCCAATATAATTAAACATCGCTTGATGAATTCACCTTCGTTGAATGTTTTCAATTCCATTGCAATTTCGTGGCAAATTTTTGTAGCTAATTCTCATAGCCGATTCACTAAGTGCATTATTGTCATCCTGTTAATATATAATATATGACATGATATATGATATATGATATGATATATGATATATGGTATATGATATATGATATATGATATGATATATGGTATATGATATATGATATGATATGATATATGATATGATATGATATATGATATGATATGATATATGATATGATATGATATGATATGATATGATATGATATGATATGATATGATATGATATGATATGATATATGATATGATATGATATATGATATGATATGATATATGATATGATATATGATATATGATATACGATACGATACGATATAATATAATATAATAATATAATATAATATGTGATATATCATATATCATGAACTTTAATATACTGTACTATGATATATCATAAAACTTGTATAATTTAAAAGTATACATTACTAAATGTATAATAACTTATAATGCAATATAAATATCAAATAGATACTCTAATATAATATACCTGAGAAACATTTTCTTTAAGTTGTATTAATTTATGGCATTCATTACCAACATATTTGTCATATTCAGTAGCATGTTGTAAAGAATAATACCGTTGGATAGTGAACTTCTTAATCAGTTGGAGTGTTTTATGCCAAATTAAACACTTTGCTAATCCACTGCTCTCTACCAAAAAGAACTCCTCCTCCCATGATACATTAAAAGCATTGGGAGTAGCGGGACAATTTAGTGTATGAGCGGAAGCTTCGTCTTCAATGTTCGCCATCATACTGCAGAGTCATCACTGCACCGACACTGAATGACGTACAGTATGCATACGTCACAGCGCTCGCAAGACCCGCTCTTCAAAGCACACAGCGCTCATTTCTCAGAATCACGTAATGTGCCCAGTTCCGTGCTATATCATTGGGTATTTTTAGTTGTTGTCGTAACTGATTATATTGAGGACAGTCCTGGATGATGTGTTTCACAGAAAGAGTTTCAGTGCAAGTGTTACAAACTGGAGGAGGTTTCTTCTTTAATAAATAACCATGTGTGAGCTTGGTATGTCCAATACGTAGTCGGTTGATGAGAACTTGATTCCTGCGTGATAGATGTTTAGTTGGATAGGATAATCTGAAAGCAGTTCTAATTTCCCTGAGTTTGCTAGTAGAAGTTTGAAGCCAATTGGAGTACCATAGATCATTTAACTTTGTTTTAAGATGAGTGGCTATATCATTATTCCAAGTGTCAATGTCTATATCCTGTACAGGAAGACGAGTTGCTTCTTTTGCTGCCATATCAGCCCCTTCATTTCCATGCAGACCTTGATGGGAAGGAATCCAGATTACGACAATTTGCTTTGACAGATTGTAGATTTCAGTGTAATAATGTTGAATTTCATTGATCAGTGGAGATTTACAGGATGAGTTATGTAGGGATTTTATAGCAGATTGAGACTCCGTAAAGAGCAGATACCGATCGCTATCAGAATGTTCTCAAAGGCCTTTTAGTTGCATAGAGTTCAGAAGGATAAATTGTATAAAATGTTGGTAAGGTTTCAGCATAATGTGAGTAGGATAAACAATTACATATGCAGTGTCTTCAGTTTTTTTAATCATCCGTATAAATATGAAGATAAATTGGATTAAACAAAATTGTTTTATAAGAAACATTTCATAGCGTCATTTTTTTTCTTTCAAATTTTTGAACATTTAAAGGACAAAATTAAAATTCTTTCAATCTTTTATTATCGTAATACTCTCCTCGCTTAAATTTATTGAGCATATTGGGAATTAAATGAGTAGCTGTTTCATACCAGCAGATGTTGAACTTTTGGATTCTATGAAATGAAATAATATGAGTAGTGTAATTCAGTTTTTAACTGGTTTCCACAGCCTGAACTTTAATTAAAAACTCAAATTTATGCAAACAAAAAAGTATTTTTGAATAATGAGCTCAACAGAAAGTTTACCAAATGATTTATCACGAAGATGACCCTTTTCAAAATTCGTCTTTTGTTAAGAACATACATGTGCTGCTTCATTCGGGCACTTTTAATGCCCTCCTTCCGTATGCGGTTCTTTGTTTTATAAATTTCCCACGCAACTTCATAGCTCGCCTAGATAAAGATTTTCCTAATAAATTCCAGTCCGGTTGTTGTGTATGGTTTATTGTTGGTTGTGTTTGATTTAGTTCCACCATAAAACATTCAACATCGCAAGAGATGGATTATATTTCAACACGAGTGTTATTCTTGAGCTCTTCAATGGCCGACTTGCATACACTTTGCTTTTCATGTGCCCCTACAATAAATAAACAAGAAGTTAAGTCAGGCGACATGGGGGGCCAATCAGTGTCACCATGAGGTGACGCGATTGTGACAAATTTGTCTCACTGTTTGCATAGAAATTCTCGCTGAATGCGCCGTAGTTCCTCTTGCTGGAACCAACCTTGTTCCATATGAAAGAATTTCTACCACTTAGTCTAAAAAAGAATCTTATTCAGACGCTTGTAATGCCCCATTTTGACTAACGCAATTCCTTGCTAACTAAAGTAAGTTCACTCTTAGCTGAGGGACTACAACGTGTTCATAATGTGTGCATACGATTCATCTGCAATACTCGTAAATTTGACCATATAACACATTCCCTCCAGTTACTTTCATGTGTGCGTCTGAAGGAACGAAGAACAATACATTCACTGTCTCTTCTGTTTAGAATCATGCATACTTCTACTCCGAATTATCTGTTATCGCGCTTTCAATTTCTTACAACTCTTCGAAACCGACATCAAGCACTTCTTTCTATCCCTCATCATAGAACGTCTTTATACTCATCTTCCTATACTGTAGAAATACCTCGCCTCTGGAATTTTTTACCTAATGACGTCAGGGACTGCCGGACTTTATCACAATTCAAAATTAAAATGGAAAATTTTGTCTTAGTTAATGCTTTTAGGTATTGCTAGAAGTATTGATTTGTGTTTCTTTTTCTTTTTCTTTTTTAATCTAGATTAAAATTGCAAGTTTCTTGTTTATGTTAGTTAATTAGTTAGGATACAATTAATTAATCGTTTAAAATTGCAAGTTTCTTGTTTATGTTAGTTAATTAGTTAGGATACAATTAATTAATCGTTTAAAGTTTGTGTGACTGCAACCTGTGTTTATTTTTGTGTGGCCTTACTTTGTTTATAGTGTTTTTTTCTCTCTCTCTCCTTATTTCTTGTGTAGCTCTACTTTGTATATAGTGTATTTCTTGTGTGTATTTGTATTCCTGGCGTTGTGGAAGAGAAGGCCTGATGGCCTTAACTACACCAGAATAAATAAATAAATAAATAAGTAAATAAATAAGTAAATAAATAAATAAACAAACATGGTCTCTGTGTAGGAAATCTATCAAGTTCGCTTACAAGGAATGTGTTTATCATGTTGGCGTACCTGATAGATGTTACCGTGGTACAGGACTTTCTTCCGATGTTAAAATAACGCCGATATTCTCTTACACTAGCGACCGCGCTGTCACTATTTTTATAAGGAGATTTAGGCCTAACAGTTATTGCTCGTGGAGATCCATTCTATCGATCCACGTTTCTGGCGTAGTATTGTTAAACAGATGCCTGCGATACATTGTTTCTGCAATGACATAGTGTTGTGAAACAAATTATGATCAAAAATTTGGTGAAAACATCAACAGAAAAAAAAAATTCTTGCAAATTAAAAAAGCCCGTTTATTTCAAACTCCTTATACACTGTGTCCGGGACAAAATTTACCAATAAGAAAGTTTAATAACTCGCGTAATAATGGAGATAGGAAAATGAAGTCTGCGGCAAATGAAAGAGGGACATTTTAAGTTTTATGTGTGATGTTGGCAACATTTGGTCATTGTTGTTGACATAGCTGTAATTAAAATGGCGTTCACAGTGCAACAAAAAGTTCAATGCTGCTATTGGCTTGCCGAATTCAAATATCCGAAGATAGTGGAGAGAAGATTTAGACAACAGTGGCCTGAGAAGCAACCACCAGATAGGCACACAATAACAACTTGGCGTAGAAAGCTTCTTGAGACCGGTCCTCTTGTAGAGAAAACACCACGCTGGAAGAAAGTGGCAGAAGCGCAAGTCGACAGAATTCAGCAAGCTTTCCAACGGAGCCCTAAGATTAATGTTTGGTGCGGACTTACACATGAAACTGTGATCGGACCGTTCTTTTTTGTGGAAAACACTATCAATGGAAATGTGTATTATGCTGCAAAATTACGCCATTCCTCAAATTCCACAGGGATATGTTTTCAAACAAGACGGAGCTCCGCCTCATTATGCATTAAATGTTACAGATCATTTGAATGAATGCTTTCCTCAGCGATGGATTGGTCGAGGTGGACCTACAGCATGGCCTCCCAGATCCCCAGACCTAACCCCACTGGACTTCTTTTTTTGGGGATACATAAAAGACATTGTGTACAAGACTGTAGTGGCAGATTTTGAGGATCTGCGTCGGAGAATTGTCGCTGCTTGTGCAACTGTCACTCCAGAGATGTTAAGAAACACATGGCAAGAACTTGAATATCGCCTGGACATCTGTCGTGCTACAAGAGGTGCACACTTAGAAGTTTATTAGTGGTCATTCGAAACTTTGGAAGTCCCTTTGTCAATTCCCGCAAACAGCATTTACATCCATCAATTATTTGGTGAGTTATTAAACTTATTTATTGGTAAATTTTGTCCCGGACACACTGTATAAGCATGCTTCAAAATCACTTATAGTTCTTACAATTAAAAAATTTCTTCTTAAGTCAGAATCATAAATAGACATTTCTGAAATTGGTCAATCATTCTAATGAATCAGTAACAAATTTGTTCCAAAAACTAAATAAAACTTAGGGCAGTAAATAATGTTAAACAGAACTATCTTTATTGTATGCTGTACAAAATTGATGCAAATTCATTATTAGACTGCTTTGAAGCCGTAGTTTCCCCCGAGTAAGAATATTTATCCACTGGAAATAAGATATTTTGTGCTATCCTGGGGGAAGATAGTCCATTGTGTTAGTGGGCGTCATGGGAAACCCACACTGTATTCATACAGTAAGTGGTTGAAAGGTCAAAATGTATGCCTTCATTGGGATACGAAATATTTGGTGCACATAAGCAGAAATTAAATAAAGAAAAATCGGCAGACAGAAATTGTCAACAAGACAAAAGAATTAGTCTAGCATTTCCTATTTGCACTGCTAAAATGAAATCCTAATTGTTATTTATAGAACTAGTGTGTAAAGTAACGTTTCTTTATTTTTTTTATTTTAATTAGATTATTTTACGACGCTTTATCAACATCTTCGGTTACTTAGCGTCTGAATGAGATGAAGGTGATAATGCTGGTGAAATGAGTCCGAGCACCGAAAGTTACCCAGCATAAGTGACGTTTTCCTACACTATTTATTATTAGACTGTAAGAACGCAACGACTGTCGTAATTGCATTAATGTACGAAACACATACAACAAACTACAGTGAGGTCATAAAGTGGGCGTACCTACCATGTATTACAACACTACAATGGATATGGTTGATTGATTGATATTAGTGATGGGCGAAGTTGTTCTTTTCCCGGAACAGTTCCGACTGTTCCGGTTCCGAAAAAATACTATGTTCCAAATAACAGTTCCGAAATAACAGTCACCAGTGGCGATGAGTCGGAGTCGTTGAGTCGTTCAAACGAACGGTACAGTACTCTCCCTCTTCACCATGCTGCTCACACTGGAGCACTCATAGGCAGGACATAGTACACATTCTTATCTATAGATGGCACTGCAATGCACATTCGAATCGATTTTGGAAAATTGCTGTGCATGCGGACAGAACTCAAAAGCTTAATTTTAGTAATTACACAGCTGTTGACTACAAGGACAGAATACAACACTTTGTTTTCGTACATAAAGTTATAAAGACATGGTAGCCAACTAAAAAAAAATAACATAACATTTAAAACATATGGTATGTAATTTCTGTTCTCTCTATTACATAATAAAAAAAAAACAAATCATTAATTTTAATTTTTACTTTTCTTAATGCACAGTTATAATAATAATAATAATAATAATAATAATAATAATAATAATAATAATAATAATAATAATAATATATTACAATTTCATAAATAAAAAAGATATATATATTGGCAGTGCTGAAACCTGGAAACCCCGCAGTGGGTTAGTAAAATGTTGGAATCGCATCTTTACCAAAGTGTAATTTAAACTTCGCATTAAACCTCGCTCTCCAAATCAGTACTTATATGGGTAGTTTCCAACAAATAATGCTACAACATTTTTGTCGTTCTTTGATAACAGAGAAGATAGCACAAAAACTTGTGCTTGTCAGACTTAACCTCAACAAACGACATACAGACATTGTAACTAAACCACTCATTACCATTTACGACTTTAACCTTTGTATAAAATCAGCTGATCAATGAATTAATAATAGTATGCGTACTTTATAACTTTGTAGAATGTTTATAAAACATAATTAGTCAACTAATGGTGAAATAAACCATAAAGCGGGAATGAATATTACAGATTATTAAATACTTACTATAACATTACAGATGATTGGCCAGTCTTACAAATGTTGATATTAAAGTTCGCGCCACCGCAAGGATTTTAATTTCCATGCGCCCCCCTCCAACCACGTGAGAGTTTCAAGTACCAACTTCATCCAACGAAGTTCCAAGTATAACATAAAGAACAACGAGAACAGTGTACTGCAGCTGTCGTTGGTTCATCGGAACAAGCTCCGACGTTCCGACTGTTATCTCGGAGTCGGAACATACCTTGTGCAACGCGGTACTGCGAGCCCGCAACAGCTGGGCAAGTGAGCAGCTCGGAGTCGGAACACTGTTATTTCGGAACAGGAGGTTCCGACCTACTGTTCATTTTTGCAACAGTTCCGAGGGAGTCGGAACATACCTTGTGCAACGCGGTACTGCGAGCCCGCAACAGCTGGGCAAGTGAGCAGCTCGGAGTCGGAACACTGTTATTTCGGAACAGGAGGTTCCGACCTACTGTTCACTTTTGCAACAGTTCCGAGACCGGAACAGTTCCAAAATAACTGTTGTGTTATTTTTTACCCATCTCTAATTGATATGGACATGTACTTGATAGCTTAACGATCCAAGACATAGGTATGTAGACCTTCATTTTCACAGCACAGCTGAATTCTTCGCCATCTACTAGCACAGGCCTGCACAAGGTTTGCGCTCTCCGAGCCGGCTCACAGCTCATGAGCGGAATGCAGATATTAGCTGCGCTCTGTATAAGAGTGGACTGGAAGAAGGGGTGATCTCGTACAAAGTATACACAAAAGGAAATACTATTACGAGTGTTTATGAAATGAATTCTCGTTCAGTGTTTGCAAAACTATGTTGGACTATTATTAATTAATAAAAAATATGTATTTTATAGAAATAATAGAAATCCATAGCTACTTAAATGTACAATATCATTTTGTTATATTTTTATTTATCAGTACATCAAAACGAGGTTTTATGCTGTTGGCAGCTGAAAGGAACAGTAGCCTACTAATCGTAATGAAACATCAGTTACAGATGTTCGATGTCTGCCTTTATTGAAGTTGATTATAGAAAACAGTTGCTCACAAATGTAAATGTTGAGCCAAACATAGCAATCATTTTCACAGCCAGCCTGTGTAGTCGTGGATATTATTGCTAATGTTTAGTCTTGTAAAACTCAACCAGGCTAGTAGTATTATTCAAACGATCTTTAGCCCTTAGGTCACATTGAAAATCAATAAGTTCGAGCTGTAAATCGTTAAATGTTATGTTCCGTCTTTTAGATTCCTCCATACTGGACTGTAGCAGTAGGTAAGCAACATGAAACAGTTACTGAGAATAGGCCTACACACTGCACTCCACTAGATAACTGAGTGGTCTTTTCCCTCTCCTCTACCTAAATCAAGTCTATGTCATTCTGACGTAACTTCCTCTCCGTTTCGGCGAGCGGTAAACACGGCTCTCCCGCTCCGAAGGAGCGCTGTTTGTGCAGGTATGTCTAGCAGATGTTTTGCGGAGATTATCAAGGGTCACTTCGTTGAAGGCATCTTCCACAGCTGCTCGTAATTGTAAAATTGTGTTATAGCGGTGATTTCGCACTTGATTCTGAATGGGGCAATATATTATTGTTTACTTGCTGCAATCAGTACACGTTTCATTATAATTCAAAAGATATTATATATAGTGTATTTTTATCTTATTGCAATATGAAAATGAAAGTAATCACTGAGTGTCATTTCTGCCTGCCTGCTCATTCATCTCGCGCCACACGTTCTCTCACCCACAATATCTTAGCAGAATCCCTCTTCATGCTATAATCTGTATCTCGTGTGATGACATTTGCCCCTCTAGTAACAAATGAAGGTTTCACTCACACGAACACTACCTCGTTCTCTCCTTCCACCCTTTGCAGGATTACATTTCCACCTGAGTAGGGCATAAATGCTGTATAGGAAACTGTGTTTCAGGTTGCACACTCACAGCTCTCAAATCTGATGAAACACAACACGGTTCACAGCCTGAATCCATACACACAGTACAATGCAGAAGCTTGCCGCTCTCGCGCTATTATTTCATTCATTAATGCAGTGGTTATTTCAGCAAACGACGTAACTGTGATTAAATAACCGAAAGAGAAAGCGGACGTAGACTTTACTACCTAGGAATTTCCAAGAATGATGTTCCCACTACTGATGTCCTAGTCATACAATACATAATCTTCTGTGAAAATTACAAAAGGACTCCTCAAACTTTGGAAGTAATAATTAGATCTGCTTGTGGCGTCTTAGATTTTTATTAAAATACTTTGACTATACGTCTGACAGTCTTACGGTTGCGGAAAACCTCGAAAGAATACAACCAGTTAATAAGTCCAAGCGGGAATCGAACCCACGCTTGAGTGAATCTCCGGATTATCAGATAAACGCACTGCCGCCTTAGCTACGCCGGTGGCTTCATACTGAACAATACAGATCACTTATTGTTAGTCATATAACTAATCACAACATTCACTACAGATAAACTGTGATGTCAGGTAATTCAAAGGTGAGTTCTCGAAATTCTCTTGCTAAATGCCATTTCGCTATCACCAAACTCACTGAAGCTACAGCGTTGCTAGATGTCCTATTAGAAAACTCAGAACTTGACAAACAACAGCTAAAGTTTGAAACCTTTGTACAGAAATGAACAATGATCAAAAGAAAATTCTTTCTTTAAGCATATATATATATATATATATATATATATATATATAATTTAATTGGATTTCAGTATAAAACAAAACACGCACTACAATAAACAATTGCTATTAACGAAGGCCATGACCTGCAGGATTGCTGACATATTTGGAGTTCAAATTCAATTGCTTATTAAAAACTTCAAGACATACTAAAAATAATTTACAGGTCTGATTCTGCGGTGTGTCATTTTCTGAGTACAGCTACAAAACTTGAGGTGGTTTGATAACATTATTACCATAAGAAATGAAACATTATTATAGTTAATGCCATGATGCGACTATTTTTCATTAATTATACATATTTATGCTATAGTGATGATATGGAAGTGAAACGTTCTGGGGTTATGTAAGTAGATGGAGAGAATAACTTAAATTAGATCTTCAGTTCTATAATTTACTGAGTGGCTGTATATAGTAACAGTCTTACTAATAAACAGTGTATAGTTTTTATATTAGACTTATGCAGAGTTGAGACAGAAAACTTTACTAATAAACCATGCAGAAGCGATGGACGTATAAACAGCCTGTAACTATACAATGGGAATTGCTTTGCATTAGTTATATACACGAAACCCCTTGTTTAAGCGTTGTATATAGAGAAAAAATGGCCGCCCCTCTAACAGCTGTTCGTATCGACTGTCATTTTATGATGATGGTTGCCTAGTAACCAAAGAGTAAGGACTTTACACACGACTTTTAAACGAGCTACTCATTGTATAAGTATAAGACAGTTAAACGTCTGTATATAGAGTTTTTATTAGTAAGACCCTATATATATATATATATATATATATATATATATATATATATATATATATAACTACAAAACTTACGTAAAATAATAATATTGTTATTAAATATCAAATAATTTTATTGTTATTAATTGAGTGGGGTTGGGTCTGGCGGTGTGATGTATATATTTACATGCGTCATTCTCTTCCGTATTGGCTTGAAAGAGCGCAAAAATTAAGTTCCTAAGGAAAGATCAAAAGGTATTACTTACTGATAAAATAAGAAGCCTACAAAATTATGTAGTCTCGCGATCATTTCAGCAAGATCTGTTAGCAGGATAAAGTGATTTTACACTCTACATTTCAAACTGTACATGCAGCTATACCAAGATGGTATGTCTATTGTTCGAAAGCATAGCAAACTTGACATTTTTTAAACTTTCACTTACAATCCACAATAACCTGAAATAGCTATTGCTTTACTCCCACACGAAAAACCCACTGATCGACCTGACATTATTACTTGCGTTTTCACGTTGAAACTCAAAAACTGTAGATGGATAGGTTCAAGAAAAAGTATTTGGCATAAAAAACCATCCAGAGGGAGTATGTTTCATTATTACGGAAGCAAATAACTTACAAAATGTCTGGTATTCCTCATTGCAAATAAATTTGAAAAAATTTTTTGACCGTCTAATGAATTCAGTTTGCAGCATTTGTTGCACAAACCATTAGTCTTAATTAAATCCTAAGTGTACATCATGTGCTTTTAAACGATCACGTTCATAAAAATTATTTAAGAAAAACTAGGGTTTAATAATTGAATCAAGAAATTCAGAAATTCCACGTGTCGACTTTTTTTTTTTTTTTTAAGAAAATCGAGATTACCTGGATTTCGTTTTCTTTCAGATGTAGACGCATCGTTACAAACACATGTGCGTACTCCCTGTGTGCAAAAATCTCAGTTCAATCAGAAACCGCATATATTGTAAACATGTGCATTTCCCAGATTGGCTACAACTTTTGCATACCAAGGGAATGTCCCTATAAACCGGAAGGAAATGGTAGATCTACCGATATTGAAATCGTACCTTCCAGACGAAGAGATATAAGTATGTTCTATTCTAACTTATGCAATTGTGACAAAGACCCAGAAGATTGACTGTCATAACCAGAGACGGGAACTTTGGCAGAATGCCTTTTTAAATGTGTTAAATCTATCTTCATTTTGAAAGTAAATCTGTACGAATTAAACCTTTGTTATTGAAACGTCACAGTTTTATGTTGCCCTTTTCTACCTTTTTTTAAATATAAATGCCTAATGTACAAGACAAATGCTTTTTTTTTGCCTTTATTGGATTATTTATTTACCTATTATTTATTAAATATTATTAAAAATTACATACAGGTATATTTTAATTTCTTTCTATAACCGCTACAATGAAAGTGACTTCACCGAATGTATATTATTGTCTTTCAGTCAGTTCATATTCTCTTTGCAACAATGAGTGCTGCCGTGCAAAAATGTATAACAGTAAGCGTTTTAATCATCGCTTGTGTTTATTTGACAAGGCAACAATGAGTGCGGGTCTAACGTTATTTTTAACGGTTATTTTTCTTTCAGTTTTCATTGCGACGTTGTTGTAGCTAGCTAAATATTTCATATCGCAACATATCAGTACAAACAAACACAAAAATGCACTTTCCAAGGCTACTGGGAAGAAGATTTCTTTGCTTACAACAGTAATTGCAACATCGAGTCGAAAATCTCAATTTGCATTCGACTTATGTAAAGCTTTTCTTGCTGCCGAAATTCCTTTGTGGAAAGTGCAAGGTTGTGGGTGTAGTGCAAGGTTTTTGTAATTGTTTTTTATTGCGTATTGTAGCTATTTATGATGCCTTTTTGCCTGCCTATTTTAGCTATTTATAATGCCTTTTTGCCTGCCTATTTTAGCTATTTATGATGCTTTTTTGCCTGCCTATTTTAGCTATTTATGATGCCTTTTTGCCTGCCTATTTTAGCTATTTATGATGCCTTTTTGCCTGCCTATTTTAGCTATTTATAATGCCTTTTTGCCTGCCTATTTTAGCTATTTATGATGCTTTTTTGCCTGCCTATTTTAGCTATTTATGATGCCTTTTTGCCTGCCTATTTTAGCTATTTATGATGCTTTTTTGCCTGCCTATTTTAGCTATTTATAATGCCTTTTTGCCTGCCTATTTTAGCTATTTATAATGCCTTTTTGCCTGCTTATTTTAGCTATTTATGATGCTTTTTTGCCTGCCTATTTTAGCTATTTATAATGCCTTTTTGCCTGCCTATTTTAGCTATTTATGATGCCTTTTTGCCTGCCTATTTTAGCTATTTATGATGCCTTTTTGCCTGCCTATTTTAGCTATTTATAATGCCTTTTTGCCTGCCTATTTTAGCTATTTATGATGCCTTTTTGCCTGCCTATTTTAACTATTTATAATGCCTTTTTGCCTGCCTATTTTAGCTATTTATAATGCCTTTTTGCCTGCCTATTTTAGCTATTTATGATGCCTTTTTGCCTGCCTATTTTAGCTATTTATAATGCCTTTTTGCCTGCCTATTTTAGCTATTTATAATGCCTTTTTGCCTGCCTATTTTAGCTATATATAATGCCTTTTTGCCTGCCTATTTTAGCTATTTATAATGCCTTTTTGCCTGCCTATTTTAGCTATTTATAATGCCTTTTTGCCTGCCTATTTTAGCTATTTATAATGCCTTTTTGCCTGCATATTTTAGCTATTTATAATGCCTTTTTGCCTGCCTATTTTAGCTATTATTGATGCCTTTTTGCCTGCCTATTTTAGCTATTTATAATGCCTTTTTGCCTGCCTATTTTAGCTATTTATGATGCTTTTTTGCCTCCCTATTTTAGCTATTTATGATGCCTTTTTGCCCGCCTATTTTAATTATTCATAATGCCTAAACTTCCGGTCTTTGGTCATAACAGTCATTAAAGAAGGAAATATACTCTAGATAATCCGAAAATTATTTTAATTGCGCCTAAGAATTTCATAAACCCCACATTTACATTAAGTATGTCTGTTTATTTTCTTCGTTACTATTTGACCCAGAGTATCAGGGTTTTGTGTGTATGCTTATACCCTAGATCATATATACTCCAGACAGATCGGCCTGATAGGTTTTGAGGTTTACTACGCTGCCATCTAGTTATATAAGGAGTCACGTCATAATCCCCATTTGAATTGCATTAGCGACTGTACTGCCATCTCGTGTTCGTTTACGGCGGACGGGTGGCGATCCTGGCGGTTGTTCTATTCAAAGTGCTGCCAATTTTAACATAGCGATGAGTTATCTGTTACATAATATATATATATATATATTATATGATCTAGGCTTATACTTACACACCACAAATCTACATAAAAATAAATAATCCAATCTCAATACAAAAATACTTATACAGTTTTTATTTTCTCCTGAAAAATTTGGTTTAATGCACGTATAGGGTTTCTGAACTTCCTGATTCAACGAAAAGCAGAAGACGTTAGCAATTTTTCATGTAACTCGTAAAAATGCTGAAAGCGTTTACAATGAAATAGTGCTTGTACCACTTCAAAGGTAAACCCAGACATATTACATTCTTTTTATATAATTTTCATAAGACGCTGTGATGTATACATTCACTTCAATTTGTCGTAAACTTTACGTAGGTAAGAGCAGTACTGAGTAAGAGTGGAAATTATTTCCAGCAACTCATATATGTTTTAGCAACCACTTCAGCGAACCTTTACGCTGTTCTGTCGCTATTCCACAGGATGAACCTAGAATTCACACAAACCGTCTCACTTCCATCTCCTCCAGCCTCTTCCTTAAGCAAACGAGATTGAGACGAAGTAAATCGATGACGTCACAGCACTTTTTCCCTAGGGAGGAAGATGGTTGCACGTGGGAGGATCAGCGCGAAGAGAGCAGATCTCTGTACAGGCCGAGCTGAGACAAATGACGAGCGGCGTCGACTTCGCCCACATTTCAGAGGCGCCGAGCAAAGGGGCTCCTAATTCTGTTATGAAGAATAAGCAACAGGGTGGGCGTGCAATTAGACATGTCTTTGCAAAAAACGTGCTGCAGCCGCAGAGTTCGACGTCTAGTGAGCGAAGACTTTTACAGACAGGATTTTCAAACATTACAATGACCTCAAATTCAGCTATAGCAATCAACGATGTACTTTGAACTCTGTGAGCGAGCACCGTTATTCCAGCTCAGCCACGCAACTGACAATTACACAACATGCAAAACAGCTGAATTGTAAGTTTATTTCCTATTATAAAATATAGTTAAAACACAGTCTACTATATACAGTCGCGAAGCTCAATATGTAGTAAAAATGCAAACATGGGTAGTTGCCCACCACTAGGATCGCTACTATCGCCTCATCATCGCAGATCTCTCTCCTAGCAGACGACAAAATATGTTACACTTTTCTTTTGGAAAAATTAACACCTTCCTTCCATTATTGAAATATTAAATGCATAAAGTATTTATTATTTTAATGAAGTATATTAAATGTCACCATAAACTCGAAGATACCTGCAAGAAATAGGTTAATATTATTTTTGTTTGTGCAAAACGAACTGAAATTTACTGTAATCGCTTCACTCATTCAAGATTATAGCGATAATTAACTATGAAACCAATAAATATTAATTTGCATTTCCCTTTACAACAATAATAATGGAAATATGCATTAATGGAGTAACTTACGCGTACCGGTACTTGTAGTGTAGGCTTACGTAGTTAACAAAGTGGGGTGAGGTTAAGGAATAATAATCACACCAGAATTGGAAATAAAACGTGATCAATAAATTTTATTGTAATAGACTTTTTCTACGTCTCTAGTAAAGTAACAAATACAAATAACAACAAAATTAACAGCTATAATTAAAAACATATCCTTCGAAAAAAAAGTAGGCCTAAGCAATAATAATCCCACCAGAATTGAAAATAAAACGTGATCAATAAATTTCATTAAAACAAACTTAATTTTTCTACGTCTCTAGTAAAATATTATTATTCCAATTATTTTATTTTATCCATTAACATTTTCATTACAACCAATAACGAACATTTCACAAGCATCAATGTGAAATACGCAACGAGCTAGCACTCGATGGAAATACGACACAGTCCAAAGTCGACCGTGGACAATCTATTGTTTCTAGTTGCTAACCGCTTGGAGCGTTTTATCACGAGATTTGCAAAAAATCACCTCAAGCTTCGCGACTGTATATAGTAGACTGTGGTTAAAATTCAAAACATCTAAATTCTAACATTAATAATTATATTAACACTGTTACAGAAAAGCACTGGCTTTGCTTGAATACGGAGCTCGACATCAAACCAAATTGTAACTCAACCTGTTAGACGATCGAATTTGCATAGGAAATAGTGGACAACAGTGAACTTCAAAATTATTATGTTAACATGTGGTTACGTGACAAGTAAAAAGTAGATAAGGTTTTATACAACAACAACAACAACACACAGTGCAAAAGTGAAATTAATAATTCGTAAGCTACCCCACTTCACTTCGTAAAAAACGAAGTGATTAAAACAAGTGCTCTACAAATTGCTTCTTACACAACGATTCAGGATTTTACTATTATGAAGTTTATATAAAAACGAAGAGATGACAGTTATAATCGCCCCATTAAAAGGCAAGAGACAACAGAACTCAAAGACAGAATAACAAAAACGACCAAACAAGTGTTCTTTTATAAAAGTTTTTTTATATTGGTGTTATACTACAGGGACATCATTTTATTTTTACTTCAATTTTTATTGTACCTGAGTTTTTGAATGTACTTCACTCCCACCCCTTCTACTAATGATCGAGACGAAATTGAAATACAAACTGCTGAGCCATTTATACCCGAACCCACACTTTCTGAAGTCGAAATTGCGATAGAAAATCTGAAAAAGTACAAGTCTCCAGGTATCGATCAAATTCCAGCAGAATTAATACAAGAGGGTGGACGCGCATTATCTAACGAAATTTATAAGCTTGTACTTGCTATTTGGGAAAAGGAAATTGTACCTGAACAATGGAAGGAGTCCATAATCGTACCTATCTTAAGAAACTTTCGAGGAATATCACTTTTGTTGACGTCGTACAAAATTTTCTTCAATATTCTTTTGAGAAGATTAACTCCATATGTAGAAGAAATTATTGGGGAACATCAGTATGGTTTTAGGTGTAACAGACCAACTATTGATCAGATATTTTGTATTCGACAGATAATGGAGAAAAAATGGAAGTATAAGGGCACAGTGCATCAGTTATTCATAGATTCAAAAAGGCATATGACTCGGTTAAGAGAGAAGTTTTATATGATATTCTTATTGAATTTGGTATTCCCAAGAACTAGTTCGATTAATTAAAATGTGTCTCAGAGAAACGTACAGCAGAGTTCGTATAGGTCAGTTTCTGTCAGATGCGTTTCCAATTCGCTGTGGGCTAAAGCAGGGAGATGCACTATCACCTTTACTTTTTAACTTTGCTCTAGAGTATGCCATTAGGAAACTTCAGGATAACAAAGAGGGTTTGTAATTGAACGGGTTACATCAGCTGCTTGTCTATGTGAATATGATGTGATGTGATGACATGAATATGTTAGGAGAAAATCCACAAACGATTATGGAAAACAAGGAAATTTTACTGGAAGCAAGTAAATAGGTTTGGAAGTAAATGCCGAAAAGACAAAGTATATGATTATGTCTCGTGACGAGAATATTGTACGAAATGGAAATATAAAAATTGGAAATTTATCATTTGAAGAGGTGGAGAAGTTCAAATATCTTGTAGCAACAGTAAAAAATATAAATAATACTCGGGAGGAAATTAAACACAGAATAAGTATGGGAAATGCCTGTTATTATTCGGTTGAGAAGCTTTTATCATCCAGTCTGCTGTCAAAAATCTTAAAGTTATAATTTATAAAACAGTTATATTACCGGTTGTTCTTTATAGTTTTGAAACTTGGACTCTCACTTTGAGAGAGGAACATAGGTTAAGGGTGTTTGAGAATAAGGTGCTTAGGAAAATATTTGGGGATAAGAGGGATAAAGTTACAGGAGAATGGAGAAAGTTACACAACGCAGAACTACACGCATTGTATTCTTCACCTGACATAATTAGGAACATTAAATCCAGACGTTTGAGATGGGCAGGGCATGTAGCACGTATGGGCGAATCCAGACATGCATATAGATTGTTAGTTTGGAGGCCGGAGGGAAAAAGACCTTTAGGGATGCCGAGACGTAGATGGGAAGATAATATTAAAATGGATTTGAGGGAGGTGGGATATGATGATAGAGAATGGATTAATCTTGCTCGGGATAGGGAGCAATGGCGGGCTTATGTGAGGGCGGCAATGAACCTCCGGGTTCCTTAAAAGCCAGTAACTATGAAAATACCACCCTCATATAATGTAACGAGATGGTCTAACGTGAACAAAGAAAGTAGCAGAAGAAATCTGATCCCTGTATCATTCAACAGGTTACTGTGTTTTGGAAAAAAAACAAAATGTACCGGAGGCATTGGGTAGAAACTCTGCATAGAACTTGACAGAACAATGTAAAACTGGTTAGAGAATATAAGCACGATATTGGAGATTATCTGATAAGGAAGAAATGTTAACATGTAGGTCCACAGTAGAAGAAATGTAGGTCAACTGGGAAAAAACCTTGGATCGAACGATTTACATTTCCACGAGACCGAAACAAGCTTTTTACAGACTTTAGCCTGATTGCCTCTGCTGATAGCGGTTAAATTATAACGACTGTCATGACTGGCCTGGGAAATATAAGCCGTTATACTACCAGTGCGCTTCGTCCGCCTCTGACTTTGAAAACGTCTCAGAGTTGGGGTGAGTTAACGCAGTGTCTTTGGTTCGTTTCAACTAATGCTTATTATCACGGTAAGTTAGTCCTCAGCATTTGGGTGGTAGAAAGCCACTCCTTTGACTTCGAAACACAATTATCTGCCGAAGAAAAATTTAAATACATCATTTTCTTTGTTAAAGAAAAAAATTTCACTATTTTAAAGACATTTTATTTTCTGTCTGTAGAAAATACACCTAAAATAATATTGGCAAGCATCAGCCTTGAAATTCTTACAGGATCCAGTTGAGGAGAAGAGAGATAATTATTTCAATGAAAGACGGGAAGCATGTCGTACACTTAGGAATAAAAAGAGAGGTTACTTGAAGGAAAAACTGAATGAGGTAGAAACAAATAGAAAGAATAAAAACATTCGACATTTATATAAGGGTATAAAGGAATTTAAGAACGGATATCAGCCAAGGGTAAACGTGATCAAGGATGAGAATGGTGACTTGCTTGCAGACTCTCCATCAATCCTAAACAGATGGAAAAACTATTTTGCGCAACTACTAAATGTACATAGGCCAAATAGAAGTGATCGGGACGAAATTGAAATACAAACTGCTGAGCCATTTATACCCGAACCCACGCTTTCAGAAGTCGAAATTTCGATAGAAAATCTGAAAAAGTACAAGTCTCCAGGTATCGATCAAATTCCAGCAGAATTAATACAAGATGGTGGAAGTGCATTATATAGCGAAATTTATAAACTTGTACTTGCTATTTGGGACAAAGAAATTGTACCAGAACAATGGAAGGAGTCTATAATTGTACCTATTTTTAAAAAGGGGGACAAAACCAACTGTGGTAACTTTCGAGGAATATCACTTTTGTTGACGTCGTACAAAATTTTGTCCAATATTCTTTTGAGAAGATTAACTCCGTACGTAGATGAAATTATTGGGGATCATCAGTGCGGTTTTCGGCGTAATAGATCGACTATTGATCAGATTTTTTGTATTCGACAGATAATGGAGAAAAAATGGGAGTTTAAGGGTACAGTACATCAGTTATTCATAGATTTCAAAAAGGCATATGACTCGGTTAAGAGGGAAGTATTATATGATATTCTTATTGAATTTGGTATTCCCAAGAAACTAGTTCGATTAATTAAAATGTGTCTCAGTGAAACATACAGCAGAGTCCGTGTAGGTCAGTTTCTATCTGATGCTTTTCCAATTCACTGCGGGCTAAAGCAGGGGGATGCACTATCACCTTTACGTTTTAACTTCGCGCTAGAATATGTCAGTAGGAAAGTTCAGGATAACAGGCAGGGTTTGGAATTGAACGGGTTACATTAGCTTCTTGTCTATGCGGATGACGTCAATATGTTAGGAGAAAATACACAAACGATTAGGGAAAACACGGAAATTTTACTTGAAGCAAATAGAGCGATCGGTTTGGAAGTAAATCCCGAAAAGACAATGTATATGATTATGTCTCGTGACCAGAATATTGTATAAATGGAAATATAAAAATTGGAGATTTATCCTTCGAAGAGGTGGAAAAATTCAAATATCTTGGAGCAACAGTAACAAATATAAATGACACTCGGGAGGAAATTAAACGCAGAATAAATATGGGAAATGCGTGTTATTATTCGGTTGAGAAGGTCTTATCATCCAGTCTGCTGTCCAAAAATCTGAAAGTTAGAATTTATAAAACAGTTATATTACCGGTTCTTCTGTATGGTTGTGAAACTTGGACTCTCACTCTGAGAGAGGAACATAGGTTCAGGGTGTTTGAGAATAAGGTGTTTAGGAAAATATTTGGGGCTAAGCGGGATGAAGTTACAGGGGAATGGAGAAAGTTACACAACACAGAACTGCACGCATTGTATTCTTCACCTGACATAATTAGGAACATTAAATCCAGACGTTTGAGATGGGCAGGGCATGTAGCACGTATGGGCGAATCCAGAAATGCATATAGAGTGTTAGTTGGGAGACCGGAGGGAAAAAGACCTTTAGGGAGGCCGAGACGTAGATGGGAGGATAATATTAAAATGGATTTGAGGGAGGTGGGGTATGATGATAGAGACTGGATTAATCTTGCACAAGATAGGGACCGCTGGCGGGCTTATGTGAGGGGGGCAATGAACCTTCGGGTTCCTTAAAAGCCATTTGTAAGTAAGTTGTAAGTAAGTAATCAGCCTTTTATTTCACTGCTAGCAGTACCCGTGCGCTCCGCTGCACCCATTAGAAATAAATATAAACTAATTACGTAATTAAAATAGGACGTTTGATCCAGGGAACATTCGTATTTGATAGAAGGATAAATCGTTTAATATGTTACTTAATTTAAATTGCATTTAAATAATTAAAATGCGATCATTTTGGTCCAGAGAGCACTCATTTGGTGCAATGACAATTCCTTTAACATATTTCTTAATTTTATTACATGCACCAATAGTTTAATGAATGTATAAAACAGCCTATTAAGTTTTCTGTGCATAAGAAGCTATTTTAATCTTACCTGTCCTCGATTCACTCAGAAGTTACTGTAATAACATTATAGCATTATGTCCGTCTAGAGAAACTACACCTTCCAATGGTGAAATAATAATTAATCATACAAATCGGTTAATTTAGCTTCCAATATTACTTCATACAAACACAGAAACATTCTCTGTAGGCTATGTTTAATATCTTTCGATTGTTGTTGTCCAAGGCCCCTTATAGACGAAGTCATTTTTTCTTATTTGATTGCACCGCCTTAGATGGGGTCATTTTAATTTTAAAACTTATTTATCTCATTAAATATCAGTCATATCAAAATTTTGCAAAGAGTAAAACTTATCGGAAATCAGTTTTAAAGAAACGTTTGTAATGTAACATTTTTTACAAAAATCAATAATAAGCGAGATATTTCGATTTATTTAATTCAGGCCCCCTTATAACCCCCCTTTCAAATAAAGTATTTTCAATGCCATATAGCCTAAAATCTAAGTTACAACGAACTTAATGTATATTCCAATTTTCATATAAATCGGTTCAGCCATTATCGCGTGAAAAGGTAACAAACATCCAGACAGACATACAAACAAAAATTTCAAAAAAGCTATTTTCGGTTTCAGTGTGGTTAATTATATATGTTAAGACCAATTGTTTTTGGAAAATCGAAAATTGCCAGAAAAATTTCGGCTACAGATTTATTATTAGTATAGATGTTAATGTGATGTTGTATTACGTTTTTGTTTTATATAATTTTTTTTATTTCATACATTTTTTAGTGAATAACAAACCACATTTTCAAATTTTCAAAGGAGAATGGTTGCCTGTTGCTAGAAAACACAGCCTTGCATATAAAAAAAATTATTCTTCTTTTGCAGAAATAATGAGGACATATTTGATGTATTTAACACAAGCATTATCTATCTCAAAATCTGTATCATTATTATAAAATTCCTCATTTGAAATTGTCACAAATTTTACATAGAACTATATATCCATAATGTTTATCCACTATTTTTTCATCTTGTTTGCAACATTTTTTTCTATTTCGTGTTCCAAACTACTCGTATTCAGTTTCGACACAATATCATTGACTACATGTTATTTTCTGTCTGTAGAAAATACACCTAATATAATATAATGAGATTAGTATCTACTTTCAACTGTCTCTCTTATTGTCTACGGGTTGAATTCTTAGTCGTCACTTATAAAATGAGGAAACACTTAAGTAATGAGCGTTTCCTTAGCACTTATTTCAGATCGTATTGCAGAGACGCTACTCATTCATATGCCCTGAGCATTCCCTTGACATCGAAAGAAATATGGCAACATGGCTAGACGTGAGCGCTTTTCTAAATTCAATTGTTTTCCAGCGCCTTCAAATTGTTAAATCGGCATTACTGTTTAACACAAATTAATACAGAAGTAAATATTATAGAGCTAAAAATTATACAAGATGTCCAGAAAACATTTTACAGAAAAGAAAGAAGTGAGCTAAGATAACTAGTTATGAAATATGGAGATATCGTCGAAAGTAAAAAAAAAAATTGATAATTGTTCTCTCCAAAAGAAGAAATTGACATGGAACAAAATTGCAGTTGAGTTTAATGCAAACTCCGGAAATATTTCTGTAAGTAAATCATTTTAATTTATTTTTCAGTTATTTTATGCTAAAAAAAAGTGGAAGTGGTATAATTACGTAAATTTTAACAGCTTATTCCTCGGGTAGAATACAAACAAAAATGCAAATAAACTTTGTTGGGACGTGAATACTTTTCGAAAAAAAAAATGCCGCTTAAATCTACCTGAAATGCTGCTGTATCATAAAATCTCAAAGCAACCAGTACTTTCAGCAGTGGCGAAATCGGTAAGCCTCATGGTTGTATTGTGAATTGAAATGAGAGACACCAGAATATTCACAACAGTGTTCTTGTCGAAACGGTATCTCCTCTTAAATTGTTTATCATTATACATCTCTAAAGGGTTTTCCATATCTCTGATATATCTTTTGCTTGCCGAAACTCATTTTCATTTTAATTACAGAACTCAATAAATTAAATTAAAGCATAATCATCATCCACATAATGAGACAAATGCTTCAAATTTAAATATTAACAGAACAAAGACAAAGTATATGAATAACATAACCACGAGAGACAATACTGTAAAAAATGTTGTCTTAAATGAGGTTACTTTTGAGAAAGTGTCAAGGTTCCGATATCTCGGCTCGATAGTCACCGAGGATAACAACATATTAACTGAGATCAAGGATAAAATAGCCATTGGCAATCGAAGCCTCAGAGCATTAGATAAAATTATAAGAACCAGATATATCTCCAAAAAAAATGAAGGTGAGGATTTATAAAACAATTATTAAACCTACAGTGACTTTTGGAAGCGAAACCTGGACTCTACCTGAACGAGCAATAACCATCTTAAATACGTGGGAAAGAAAAATTTTAAGAAAAATTTATGGCCCTATTTATGATAAGGGCGAGTGGAGAATTAGGACCAATTCTGAACTACAAAAACTATATAAAGATTCAAGTATTGTCACTGATATAAAAATTAGACGGCTGGAGTGGCTGGGCCACATTATCAGAATGGACAATAATAATATTCCTAAAAGATTACTAGATGCCACGCTAAGTGGTAAAAGAAGAGCAGGAAGATCTAAACTACGATGGTTGGATGATGTTCAGGATGATCTAGTTAAAGCAGGAATTACGAGATGGAGACGGACAGTCCTAGAGAGGGAAGATTGGGCGGCAATTCTTAAGGAGGTCAAGGCTAAACTAAAAGGGCTGTATGACCACAGATGATGATGATGATAATCATCATCCATTGTATACCGAATCAGCTGATTACAATGTATATAAGGAAACACTTGAGTAAGCTGACAAGCTACCTTATTTGAATAAGTGTTCACTTCAGTGGGATTTATGAATTGGAAATGATTATAAGCAACTGCTGAAGTGTTTCCACAGATGATGATGATGATAATCATCATCCATTGTATACCGAATCAGCTGATTACAATGCATATAAGGAAACACTTGAGTAAGCTGACAAGCTACCTTATTTGAATAAGTGTTCACTTCAGTGGGATTTATGAATTGGAAATGATTATAAGCAACTGCTGAAGTGTTTCCACAGATGATGATGATGATAATCATCATCCATTGTATACCGAATCAGCTGATTACAATGCATATAAGGAAACACTTGAGTAAGCTGACAAGCTAGCTTATTTGAATAAGTGTTCACTTCAGTGGGATTTATGAATTGGAAATGATTATAAGCAACTGCTGAAGTGTTTCCACAGATGATGATGATGATAATCATCATCCATTGTATACCGAATCAGCTGATTACAATGCATATGAGGAAACACTTGAGTAAGCTGACCAGCTATCTTATTTGAATAAGTGTTCACTTCAGTGGGATTTATGAATTGGAAATGATTATAAGCAACTGCTGAAGTGTTTCCACAGATGATGATGATGATAATCATCATCCATTGTATACCGAATCAGCTGATTACAATGCATATGAGGAAACACTTGAGTAAGGTGACCAGCTACCTTATTTGAATAAGTGTTCACTTCAGTGGGATTTATGAATTGGAAATGATTATAAGCAACTGCTGAAGTGTTTCCACAGATGATGATGATGATAATCATCATCCATTGTATACCGAATCAGCTGATTACAATGCATATAAGGAAACACTTGAGTAAGCTGACAAGCTACCTTATTTGAATAAGTGTTCACTTCAGTGGGATTTATGAATTGGAAATGATTATAAGCAACTGCTGAAGTGTTTCCACAGATGATGATGATGATAATCATCATCCATTGTATACCGAATCAGCTGATTACAATGCATATGAGGAAACACTTGAGTAAGCTGACCAGCTACCTTATTTGAATAAGTGTTCACTTCAGTGGGATTTATGAATTGGAAATGATTATAAGCAACTGCTGAAGTGTTTCCACAGATGATGATGATGATAATCATCATCCATTGTATACCGAATCAGCTGATTACAATGCATATGAGGAAACACTTGAGTAAGCTGACCAGCTACCTTATTTGAATAAGTGTTCACTTCAGTGGGATTTATGAATTGGAAATGATTATAAGCAACTGCTGAAGTGTTTCCACAGATGATGATGATGATAATCATCATCCATTGTATACCGAATCAGCTGATTACAATGCATATGAGGAAACACTTGAGTAAGCTGACCAGCTACCTTATTTGAATAAGTGTTCACTTCAGTGGGATTTATGAATTGGAAATGATTATAAGCAACTGCTGAAGTGTTTCCTTACTATAACTGTTGACTATGAATTCGGCCCTACTAATAGTAATCCAGTATGATGAAAGTTGAAGACGTACTTGCTTTATTCTGTTCATCCGTCTAGCTGGTGAGGGTATTTAAAATTAAGTTTCATACCATTGACTTGGAGTTCAGTTTTCTATTCAACTTCTCATCTTCAGTGCCTGCTCTGCATGATTTTGCGAGAGTCCTTTATACCCGAATATGTTAGAAGGTTCCGTTGGTAGTTTACGAAAAGGCTGAAGAGGTATAAGGGATCATTTTCACTGTGTTGTCTGTATTTAAGAAATCGTTAATTACTTTCATTTCCTTTTCAACTATTAAATCGATATACTGTACAAAAATTTAGGTCATTGAAACATAAGACTAGAACTTTCTCACAATACTACCGTTGTGCTTAATAAAAGTCTATTCACCCCTTCGAAAGCAAATGTCGCAATCTATTTCGCAGCACAATAACTTACCACGTGTACTTCTGCCACTGGCTGTTAATATTCAGTATCGCGCGTGTTATAATCTGCTCAATAGGTTGACACGCATTTAGGAAATAATTGTATTTGGAACAAAATGTATAATGTAATTTGTTATTCAAAGTTTGAAAAGTAAGAATTGTATATAATGTTTACGTAATTAAAAGTTGACTTAATATAGTATTTATTTCTTGAGTTTGTTATTCAAAGTTTAAAACATAAGAATTGTATTTAGTGTTTAGGCAATAAAAAGTTGTTTTAATATAGTATTTATTTCCTGAGCTTGTTATTAAAACTTTAAATGTAAAAATTGTACTTACTGTTTACATAATTAAACGATGATTTAATACATTATTCATTTCTAAAGTTTCATATTCAAAGTTTATAATGTGAGAACTATAGTGGTTACGTAATTAAACTTTGATTTAATATAGTATTTGTTTCTTGCGTTTGTCATTAAAAGTTTAAAATGTAAGAATTGAATTTAATGTTTATATAATTAGAAGTTAATTTATTATAGTATTTATTTCTTGAGTTTGTCTTTAAAAGTTTAAAATACAAGAATTTAATGTAGTGTTTGCATAATTAAAAGTTGATTTAATATAGTATTTATTTCTCGGATCTATTTTGAAAGTTTAAAATGTAAGAATTATGTTTAATGTTTACGTAATTAAAAGTTGATTTAATATACTATTTATTTCTTGAGTTTGTTATTCACAGTTTAAAATGAAATTATTGTATATAGTGTGTAAGTAATTCAAAGTTGATTTAATATAGTGTTTAATTCTTGAGTTTGTCATTAAACGTTTAAAATGTAAGAATTGTATTTAGTTTTTACATAATTAAAAGTTGTTTTAATATAGTATTTATTTCTTGGGTCTCTTTTCAAAGTTTAAAATGTAAGAACTATGTTTAAAGTTTACGTAATTAAAACTTGATTTAATATAGTATTTACTTCTTGGGTCTCTTTTCAAAGTTTAAAATGTAAGAATGATGTTTAATGTTTACGTAATTAAAAGTTGGTTTAATATAATATTTACTTCTTGAGTTTGTTATTCACAGTTTAAGATGTAATTATTATATATAGTGTGTAATTAATTAAAAGTTGATTTAATATACTATTTATTTTTTGTGTTTGTCATTAAACGTTTAAAATGTCAGAATTGTATTTAATGTTTACATAATTAAAAGTTGATTTAATATAGTATTTATTTCTTGAGTTTGTTATTCAAAGTTTAAATATAGGAATTGTATTTAGTGTTTAAGTAATTAAAAGTTGATATAATATGGTATTTATTTCTTTAGTTTTTCATTAAAAGTTTAAAATTTAAGAATGATATTTAGTGTTTACATAATTAATAGTTTACTTAACATAGTTTTTATTTCTTGATTTTCTTATTCAAAGTTTAAAATGTAATAATTATATTTAGTGTTTACACAATTAAAAGTTGATTTAATATATTATTTCTTTCTTGAGTTTGTTATTCAAAGTTTAAAATGTAAGGATTATATTTAGTGTTTACGTAATTAAACTTTGATTTAATATAGTATTTATGTCTTGAGTTTGTCATTAAAAGTTTAAAATGTAAGAATTGTATTTGGTGTTTACATAATGAATAGTTGATTTAACATAGTTTTTATTTCTTGAGTTTTTTATTCAAAGTTTAACATGTAATAAATATATTTAGTGTTTACATAATTAAAAGTTGATTTAATGTAGTATTTATTTCTTGAGTTTGTTATTCAAAGTTTAAAGTGTAAGAATTATATTTAGTATTTACGTAATTAAACGTTGATTTAATATAGTAATTATATCTTGAGTTTGTTATTCAAAGTTTAAAGTGTAAGAATTATATTTAGTATTTACGTAATTAAATATTGATTTAATATAGTAATTATATCTTGAGTTTGTTATTCAAAGTTTAAAGTGTAAGAATTATATTTAGTATTTACGTAATTAAACGTTGATTTAATATAGTATATATATCTTGAGTTTGTTATTCAAAGTTTCAAGTGTAAGAATTATATTTAGTGTTTACGTAATTAAACGTTGATTTAATATAGTAATTATATCTTGAGTTTGTTATTCAAAGTTTAAAGTGTAAGAATTATATTTAGTATTTACGTAATTAAACGTTGATTTAATATAGTATATATATCTTGAGTTTGTTATTCAAAGTTTCAAGTGTAAGAATTATATTTAGTGTTTACGTAATTAAACGTTGATTTAATATAGTAATTATATCTTGAGTTTGTTATTCAAAGTTTAAAGTTTAAGAATTATATTTAGTGTTTACGTAATTAAACGTTGATTTAATATAGTATTTATTTCTTGAGTTTGTTATTCAAAGTTTAAAATGTAAGAATTATATTTAGTGTTTGCGTAATTAAAAGTTGATTCAATATAGTATTATTTCTTGAGTTTGTTATTTTGAGTTTAATATGTAAGAATTGTTTCTCGTGTTTACATAATTAAGAGTTGACTCAATATAGTATTTACTTGTTGAGTTCATGTTCATAATATTGTTGCTTGGTTGATTATTTCAAGTTAAGTAAATATTTAACTGTAACTAAATATTACAAAATTGAAAAGAAATTAATACTCCAATTTTAAGGAAAAGGCCGTCGTTTTAAATATAAGTTGTTACTTCACAAATATAGAAACTTTGTGTGCAATATATCAGTGTAGGAAGCATTGAAAGAAGTTTCACTTGCTAAAGTTTTAAGATTAAAATTTAATATAAAACCAGGTGGCCCGGGTTCGATTCCCGGTAGTGGCAAGTTACCTGGTTGAGGTTTTTTCCGGGGTTTTCCCTCAACCCAATATGAGCAAGTGCTGGGTAACTTTCGGTGTTGGACTCCGGACTCATTTCACCGGCATTATCACCTTCATCTCATTCAGACGCCAAATAACCTAAGATGTTGATAAAGCGTCGTAAAATAATCTACGAAAACCCAAAGGTGATGGACCGGTTAATTACTATAAATTAATTGCACGAAGGTTTTGGGGGCCAAGTCCCGAAGAGGGGTTTTAGGGGGCGGAGCCCCCTAAAGCAAGAAAGAACACATATTAATATAACTCGTACCTTCAACCCAAAGGTGATGGATCGGTTTATTAGGCTACTATAAATTAATTGCATGAGGGTTTAGGGACTAAGTCCCCAACAGGGGTTTTTAGGGGGCAGAGCCTCCTGAAACAAGAAAGAACACATTATAAAATGTAACTCGTACCTTCAACCCAAAGGTGATAATATAGTAATATAATATAATTACGTAGTACGTAGCAAGATCGATTATTCTTTTGATAGGATATTTTATGAGGTTGTCACGACTGAGATATCTATTGTCAATTGCTTATATTTGTCAGAAGGCCTTGACTGACGGGTATATAAGGACTGGCGCTGTTAGGGATGGAGGTCGGGGTTTGGGATGGCCCACAAGCAACAAGTTATACTAAATAAGTTAAAAATAAAAACGACCTATGTAACGAGTACCGGGTACTGGGAAATTACCAGTATATGTTACTGAAAGCTATAAATAATAATATTATTAAAAATCAAATATTTTTATAGTTCTTAATCAAGTGGAGTTGGGTCTTTTTCATATATTTAATGGCGATGTGGTGTAGATATTTATATGCGTGGTTCTCTTCAGTATTGGCTCGAGAGACAGTATCTTTCATTATTATGGAAGCAAATAACTTTCCGAATGTCTGGTATTCTTCATTGAAAATAAATGTGAAAAATGTTTATTTGAACGTCTAATGAACTTAGTTTGCAGCATTTGCTGCACAAGCCACTAGTATTAGATATAATCCACATTTCATTTTGTGTCTGTTTATCGCCCAGATCACAATGCTATTGGAAAGTACTCTAAGGCTTAAACAAAGTCTTAAATTCCAAGGTACTAATGAAAGGATATCCGAAACATATAAGAAAATATTTGAAGAAATTACATCCGATACATTATTGATGTTGAAAATTAAATATTGTGCAGATTGCGGAAAACATGATCGAAAGACCGCATGCCAGGTTGCTAATGACATTAATTTTATTATACTTCATCCAAATTCAACTAAAGAGTAAGATCTTCCGCGAGACATATTTAAAAATATATAAAAATATATAAAAATATAGGTTGTCATTTAAAAATGATCGATTATGTCGCAAAAATATTGCATAAAGATACTTATTCGAAATATAAAGTTCCATGTGTCCGATCTGAAAATATTTTCCAGTAATCGTTACTTTATTTTATGCGTTACTTGTGAAAAACCCACTAAGTCCATTCTGATATATTTTAATCGAGTAAGTCCAGGATAATTCTGTAGAAAGAGTTTGGAAGTAACGGGTTACATCAGCTGCTTGTCTATGCGGATAAAGTGAATATGTCCACAAATTATTAGGGAAAACACTGGAATTTTACTTCAAGCAAGGAAAGAGATAGGTTTAGAAGTAAATCCCGAAAAGACAAAGTATATGTTATGTCTCGTGACCAGAATTGTACGAAATGGAAATATAAAAATTGTAGGATTATCCTTCGAAAAGGTGGAAAAATTCAAATATCTTGGAGCAACAGTAACAAATATAAATGACACTCGGGAGAAAATTAAACGCAGAATAAATATGGGAAATTCTTGTTATTATTCGATTGAGAAGCTTTTGTCATCCAGTATGCTGTCAAAAAGCTGGGAGTTAAAATTTGTAAAACAGTTATATTACCGGTTGTTCTTTATGGTTGTGAAGCTTGAAATCTCACTTTGAGAGAGGAACAGAGATTAAGGATGTTTGAGAATAAGGTGCTTAGGAAAATATTTGGGGCTAAGAGGGATGAAGTTACAGGAGAATGCAGAAAGTTACACAACGCAGAAGTGCACGCTTTATATTTTTCACCTGACATAATTAGGAACATTAAATCCAGAAGTTTGAGATAGGCAGGGCATGTAGCACGTACGGGTGAATCCAGAAATGCTTATAGAGTGTTAGTTGGGAGGTCGGAGGGAAAAAGACCTTTGGGGAGACCGAGAAAGAGATGGGAGGATAATATTGAAATGGATTTGAGGGAGGTGAGATATGATGGTAGAGATTGTATTAACCTTGTTCAGGATAGGGACTGATGACGGGCTTATGTGAGGGTGGCAATGAACCTCCGGGTTCTCTAAGAGCCATAAGTAGGGCTAGGATTTTGATGAAATTGCATCTTTTTATAGTAAGCCAGAAACATAGCTGCTTTAGTATTCATATGTTATGTGATAAACTGAATCTTTTAAAACATATTTGTTACAGCATTGTTTTGCATTTTTTGCCTGTTTCAACTCATAAGAGCATTTTTGTTTTATTCGGTCATTTTTAGGCAATTTCATTTAATTTTGGCCATAAATCCCCATTATCAACAGTAATCTCAGTAGAGGTTTTGATTTTATCCATAAATCTGCGAGTGGAACACAAGCAGATTTATCTAGAGAAAATCAAAACTCGAGTGGGATTTAATTGACTATTACACGATTAGAATAAAGTATATAAAGATTAGAAGTAACAAAGTACTCCAATACAATAAAATATTAATTGGCCTATGAAAATACAACTGTCTTCAAATGTATCAACTATCGAACCTGACGATGTCATATCCAGGCCTTGTACACTGCTTTCCGACAAATAAGTATTATTATTATTATTATTATTATTATTATTATTATTATTATTATTATTATTATTATTATTATTGTACCATCTCAACATTACGCTAGATGGCAGAAGTGTTTTATGATTATGTTTTCTTGTTACCGGTATCAGTTGTGCCAGCTATGGAATCTTCATTGAATTCTGTGGACTGTTACTAGTCAAGAAGGCATTGTCGATTCAGTTTCATTTTTATTAAAACATTTACATTCCACTTCAATCATCCGGATCCCAGTAATCAACGTCACTTGACAGATGATTTTCAATAAATCTTAATATTAAACAATCTCTGATACGTGACTATCCATAATATCATATAGCAGAAGCTATAACATAACCTAACTAATAGACTGTACACAAGTGTTAGAAAAGTTTTAATTAACGACGATGACATAAAAAATAAACATGAATAATTTTAAAAGGAATAATTATTGAATGTACAATTTTCAAATTTGAATGTGGTTGGTGGTTCAATTGATGTTATACTGGACGTGTGCGTAATAGAAATGAACTCGTTGATTTAGACCTACATGGTGTATTCAACTTATTCAGGATTTCCGAATGAATAATTTTAAAAGGAATAATTATTGAATGTACAATTTTCAAATTTGAATGTCGTTGGTGGTTCAATTGATGTTATATTGGACGTGTGCGTAATAGAAGTGGAACTCGTTGATTTAGGCTTACATGGTGTATTCAACTTATTCAGGATTTCCGAATGGTGCTCTTCATTTATTTGTAAATCGGGTTTCAGAAGATGCATAGGTATGATCAGTGATTTTTATTAATTCTTGTTCTTGAATGCCAATGCGAGTCATATTTGAAACTGCAGTGCATCGACTGGAGTGATTTGTAATTTTATATATATTTTTTTTGACGTCCAGACCAGCGCAGTTTCAAATGTTGGCAAACAAATGCTAGGGACGCGATAAAATTAAACAAATGCTAGGGACGCGATAAAATTAAACAAATGGTAGGGACACGATAAAATTGTGCGATAAGCAGCCATGATTGTTTGAAATACGTCCTTTCGTACCGTTTTATTGGTCAAAAGTAGTATGACGTAGTAAGAGTGCAATAGTCAATGTAAAGTAATGTTTATTTCCTTTGATATTTTCTTTACATATTTTGTCCATTAATACCCATTATTTTGTATAATATTTTAATAGTTTTTCTACATAAATATTGCCATTTTAACGTAGTACACCCCATGTAATGGATCAGTCCAACCACCTCTTCAATATAGACTCCTCTATACCGGCTAATTCCGGATAAGAGTGGCCTTGTGATGGACTACATGTGAAACTAAAAGTAAAGTAAATCCATGGCACTACAGCCTATGAAGGGCCAAGACCGACCAGCTGACTGCTGACCTCACGTCCACATGCCGACGCAGAGGTGAACGATCATACATGGAAATTACATCAGGTAAAATAATTAATTAAGTGTACTAATTCGAAAAAATTATGTAAAATTTAATTTAATTACTAGTCTAAATATTAAGTAATACAAAACCTCTTTTCCTACTAAGGCAATTATGTAAGATCAATTTTTAGGGCATTTTTGAAAGATTTTTAGGTCATAAATGTATTGTTTTTAGGACTTTTTTTCATGATTTATGGGTCATCAAAATCCTAGCCCTAGCTATAAGTAGGCCTAAGTAAGTACAATGTGAATTGTGTAATGTATAATAATAGTACATTATGCAACGAGCCTATAATGGTAGTAATTAAGACGCGAGTATGTTTATGAAACGAGCGCAAGCGAGTTTCATAATTTTCATAGGACCGTCTTAATTGTCATTATAGGCAAGTTTCATACGACTTTTTATGCTCGACCATATTTCTAACTTGAAATTATTCATAAGTATTCATGTTATTCTTATCTGACTGGGGAGCGGAACTGACCTTGTGCAATACCTCGTAAATTGTGAGATGTGCGTAGACGAGAAAGTATTGATTTTTTCCGAGGAACAAATGTCATTGACCTTGATATAATCTAGAGAGTAAAATGAACATTAATCTTGATATAACCTGGAAATTGATTTAGACATTGGAAAACGAGATGACAAATTGAATTTATTTGAATATTATTTACAATTAACGCTAATTATTATAGTAACAGAACATAACCTTCTGCGACAGTATTGGATTTCCAGCCTCCGTGACGTTTCGCTAGTTGTCTTTCGATTGCATATCCGAGAATAATCGATACTTGGGCTTTCATATTGCTACAATGGTGTTTTCTGATTGGTGGAACACCTGAACTTTAATGAATAGGTGTGCTTTAATGAGGTCCATTAGAGGGCTGCTACTATGTGTACAATTACTACATTTCGGCATGGTCGAGCATAAAATATAGAAATATGAATTCATGGGTATTATTTTCATTTCTATGTAAGTGGCAATTATGAAAAATAAGGCATATGTATGTTTTAAAACATCTTCATTTAGTATTGCCTACGTTGCTGTGACTAGATGGAAGCACCTGAATATTTTGTTCTCAGTATGATGATGAAACACAGTGAAACACTTTCCCGCTAATAAAAGTTTCATGTAGTGCAATATAGTTCTCAACGTGTCCATGCCACTTTTAGCAAGTCAATATGGATCATAACTTGAGCCTATGAATTTTTATGAAATATGTGCTGGAGAATTATAAGGAGGTCAGTTACATGGGATCGATATCAAAGACTGACGTGGCCTTCCTGCGAGGTACCTGAGATAGAAAAGCACAAATTCACATTTATTATGACATGATACTAATTTGTACATCATGCTTCCTTCTCCACGGCGTGCTACACAACCCAGAACACGACGCTTGCACCGTTCAAGCGGAACTCCCCGGCCTTGTCATGGAGATCTTTGAAGAGAAATAACCATCGAACCGAGATTATCTTGCTTACGTGGGGTGGCCACATTCACGTCGATAAAAAGAGGACACAAAGCTTAAAAAAGGACATTGTTCGAAAAAAAAGAGGACAGAAAATATGTATTTAGATTTAGGCTTATTATACAGGGACATCATTTTATTTTTACTAACATTTTTAATTGTGGGTCCCTATCACCACGGCATGGCGCGTCCTCAGGTTGCGGATAGAGGAAACGGCCTCCAGATATGGAGGGTAGCTGCGAATATATTGAATAAGCAGTCGTGGACAGCCGATATGGGGTGGTCCTCCAGCTTGGGGGTTGGGCGAAGGGCTAACAACCCATCACCGTAAAAAACAGCTTGTTACGAATCCCTAAAATAAGTGTGAAACTTGGACTCTCACTCTGAGAGAGGAACATAGGTTAAGGGTGTTTGAGAATAAGGTACTTAGGAAAATATTTGGGGCTAAGCGGGATGAAGTTACAGGAGAATGGAGAAAGTTACACAACGCAGAATTGCACCCATTGTATTCTTCACCTGACATAATTAGGAACATTAAATCCAGACGTTTGAGATGGGCAGGGCGTGTAACACGTATGGGCGAATCCAGAAATGCATATACAGTGTTAGTTGGGAGACCGGAGGGAAAAAGACCTTTAGGGAGGCCGAGACGTAGATAGGAGGATAATATTAAAATGGATTTGATGGAGCTGGGATATGATGATAGAGACTGGATTAATCTTGCACGGGATAGGGACCGATGGCGGGCTTATGTAAGGGCGGCAATGAACCTTCGGGTTCCTTAAAAGCCATTTGTAAGTAAGTAAGTAACATTTTTAATATTAACCTGTGTATACTTTTAGAGAACCGGAAACACCGCTTGCTCCCCCCTCCAAGACTGGAGTTCGATGATACTGGCGTAAAACACAAATCACTCTACTAGGTATAGGAAGGAAGAAAAGTAGTTCATCCATTTAAGTAAACTAAGAAATATCGCGATTTTGAGTTTGATAATTTTCATTAGGTTTTTCTTTAATCAAAGTACAGTACTATATTAAGATTAAGTGATTTTACTCACGAAGTGAGATATCCATGCGAACGTATTCATTATGCGGTGTATATTATACTGTCTACAGCACATTAGCGTACAATATAGAGAAAGAAGTTAAATTGAAAAATAATCATAATATGAATATTTGAACACATTTTTGAAAATGGTGGCCGTTCATTTCGATACAGGCTTCAGTTCTTTTGTGCATATTATCGCACTATAGACTATTGCATCTAATTCCAATTGCCAGTTTCGTCCTTCGTACTAGTAACTCATGTTGAAATAATTCTATACCTACACTACGTACTGTTAATTCAATCTTCACTTCTGCCCGACCCGAAAATATAAAATTACTCAGACATGCTATCTACTATCCGTCCAAGTGGTTATGCCGCATGATTGTAGAAAGGGAGGAAATCACGTGACAGTTAATTACTTAACGAGGCCCTTTTATTTAAGTTGAATGAAATAGCTGTATAATATTACGTAAACGCCCAATTCCTAAGAGAAATTAATGTTTTCAGAAATGAGCTAAGACAGCCCAGTTATTACAGAGGGGCAAGCAGAAGCAGGTGGGGGAAATCGGGATGCGACGTAGGCAAACGGACATTACCTGTGCGAAAATATGATTCAATATTGAAAGCTGTTTCGTCACTGGAAAACGCGAACATATTTCTGGAACGTACTATACTCAGTAACTCAGTACTGCTTACTATCTGCGGTCTTGGTTCTGTGTGGAGTTGGAACTTCATTAGTAGAAGGGGCGGGAGTGAAGTACATTAAAAAACTCAGGTACAATAAAAATTGAAGTAAAAATAAAATGGTGTCCCTGTACATATAGTTTAAATTCCGTCAATATCTATTTTATTATAAAACTAGCTGAAAGCACCCGGCGTTGCACGGGTTTCCCTTTCTGCTTCTATTTTTAATTAATCTGGTTATACATTTTCGGAAATCTCGGAAACCTAACTATAGATAACCAAAACGAATTTGTCTTTATTAAGCTAAGACGAATCTTTACTTAACGTCACTTACATGAATTGATGAACTCCTTATCGAAGTGCCTGCCAGCGTTAACTCAATTTAAAACAGTCGTAAATCAGGCACCGAAAAGAAAACATGTCATCATGTTCAACGTTTCAACGGTTTGTTTAAATTCATATATTTATTTGTTTTTATTTATTTATTCTGGTGTAGTTAAGGCCATTAGGCCTTCTCTTCCACACCACCAGAAATACAAATGAAATAATAGAAAAATCAAACTATGAACAAAGTAAAACCCAACGAAAATATGATTCCTTTTTTCTTTCTGGTCAGTTTCAACATCGAATCAATATGTACATATATAATTAAATTTATATTGGAAGATTCTTTACCCCTTGATCCCTGTACAACCATTTATATCTTACCCAGCTTTTTTTAAACTATGACTTGGAAGACTATATCTCACAAATTTAGAACACATTATATTAATTCTTGTTTTATACACAGAATATAAGTACAATATAAACTTGCAATGTAATTTTTTTTTAACATAAAGACTAATATTCTGAGAGACGTATAGGCTTAACAGTATTTTAGAAATTAAGATTTTGTTATTTTCACAATCCATGACATACTACATTTGCAACATGATTATAAAGGTAGAATTTCGCAATAACATATTTTCGGACGTGAACAACAATATTTTGAGAGTATCATCTAGAGCAGACCTGCAGAACTGTAGCTTTACTCCCCTTTCTTACCCCACCTACCTCTTCTACCAGTGCGGTCATGACGTTCTAGTTACGCTCGACTGCATCAATATTCTCGGGGCGGCAGGTATACAATACTCTATCAAGAATTACAAACGAACAGATAATAAAATCCTTAATAACATACCTTTAGAAAGTGAGAGAAAAATGAATGAAGGAAATAAATAGATTAAAAGATACGTAAAATAAATTTTAAAATGTATGTGTGCATATAATGAAAGAAGGATTCCTATGTATATATCGTCCTGTTACTAGTAAAGCCGATTAAATCCACTTTTTGTGTAAAATAAGTTCAGTAAAGTCCCCGACTTGTCTTTCCGTGCTCTGTATTGTACTAAACAGGCAACAAACCAATTACTTTATTTGAAGAATTTATTATGATTTTTCGTGCATTAATAAAGTTTTAATTCCTGTTTTTACAAAACTTGTATTACTGGTCTTAAATGGTTTTATTATTAATTTACTTACTTACAAATGGCTTTTAATGAACCCGAAGGTTCATTGCCGCCCTCACATAAGCCCGCCATCGGTCCCTATCCTGTGCAAGATTAATCCAGTCTCTATCATCATATCCCACCTCCCTCAAATCCATTCTTTTTCCCTCCGGTCTCCCAACTAACACTCTATATGCATTTCTGGATTCGCCCATACGTGCTACATGCCCTGCCCATCTCAAACTTCTGGATTTAATGTTCCTAATTATGTCAGGTGAAGAATATAATGCGTGCAGTTCTGCATTGTGTAACTTTCTCCATTCTCCTGTAACTTCATCCCGCTTAGTCCCAAATATTTTCCTAAACACCTTATTCTCAAACAGTCTTAACCTATGTTCCTCTCTCAGAGTGAGAGTTCAAGTTTCACAACCATACAGAACAACCGGTAATATAACTGTTTTATAAATTCTAACTTTCAGATTTCTTGACAGCAGACTAGATGACAAAAGCTTCTCAACCGAATAATAACAGGCATTTCCCATATTTATTCTGCGTTTAATTTCCTCCCGAGTGTCATTTATATTTGTTACTGTTGCTCCAAGATATTTGAATTTTTCCACCCCTTCGAAGGATAAATCTCCAATTTTTATATTTCCATTTCGTACAATATTCTGGTCACGAGACATAATCATATACTTTGTCTTTTCGGGATTTACTTCCAAACCGATCGCTTTACTTGCTTCAAGTAAAATTTCCGTGTTTTCCCTAATTGTTTGTGGATTTTCTCCTAACATATTCACGTCATCCGCATAGACAAGAAGCTGATTGGTTGTAATATTAATAGGACGATAAATAAATTGTATGTTGATAAGTGAGTGATAGCTATATGACCGGATGTCAATGCTGTCATTCAACATTGTAACGCACTCCAGCTAAATAAATAAATAAATAAATATATATATATATATATATATATATATACATAAATAAATAAATAAATACATATTACATTAATAAATAAATACATACATAAATAAATAAATACATAAATAACTAAATAAATAAATAACAAAATAAATAAATAAATAAATAAATCAACAAACAAACAAAACAAACAAACGAACAAACGAACGAACGAATAAACGAATAAACGACTAAACAAATAAATGAATAAATGAGTAAATTATTAAATGAATAAATGACAATGACTAAATGAATAAATAAATTAAATAAATAAAATAAATAAATAAATGAAATTAATTAACTAAATAAATAAAATTAAATTAATAAAATAAAATTAAATAAATTAAATAAATAAATTAAAGAAAATAAATAAATAAAATATGTAAATAAATAAAATAAATAAATAAGTACATAAATAAATAAATAAAATAAATAAATATATCATGATTCGTAATTATAATTGTAACGCACTCCAGCTAAATAAATAAAATAAATAAATAAATACATAAATAAGTAAATAAATTAATACATAAATAAATATATAAATACATAAATAAATAAATACATAACTAAATAAATACATACATAAATAACAAAATAAATACATAAATAGATAAATACATAAATAAATAGATAAAAAAATAAATAAATAACTAAATAAATAAATAACTAAATAAACAAACAAACAAAGAAAATAAACAAACAAAACAAACAAACAAACAAACAAACAAAACAAACAAACAAACGAACAAACGAACAAACGAAAAACTATTAAACGACTAAATGAATAAATGAATAAATGACTAAATGATTAAATGAATAATTGAATAAATGAATAAATAAATTAAACAATTTAAATAAATAAAATAAATTAAATAAATTAAATAAAATAAAATAATTAATGAATAAATAAATAAATTAATTAATTAAATAAATTAAATAAAATTAAATTAAATTAATTAAATAAATAAAATAAAGAAAATAAATAAATAAAAAATAAATAAAATAAATAAATACATATATCATGATACGTAATTATAGGCTTTCCTTTAAAATGATTAAATACATTTTTATCCTAAAGGAGCGGACTGTGAAAGGTCAGAGTTGCTCTGGAGTTTAGCGTGGGATCGTAAACGGATAAGTGGCGGAGAAATCCGCAAAATAGTTACTGAGAACTGAAACCATCTGCTCCACTTACCGTTCTTCCCTCTGGTAATCTGAGTGTATTACCCTTAATGACATCTTTCAAGTCACAATCTCAAGTTTACTTCTGTAACAATAGGTTTACTTTCTTCCCCTTCAATTTCACTTCATGGATTATGTTCCTCAGAATTCCAATTCCAAATAGTGCTTTTGGCTACCAGTTTTTATTCCTCATTATAACAAGATAGGATAGTAAGGTTGAAATATTTTTGCAGGAATATCTAAATCTCCTAAAAAGATAGTTCAAAGACAAGATAATTGATATCAATTAGTTCGTTTTATTTTCAGTTTATCACTTATCAAGTTATGGCAGCAGAAGTAGATTCTGTTACATCATTACAATGTTTTAATATACATCACGAATATTTTCGACTTTTTATGTAAGTAAACTTGAGGCGATGCAATTTGCTAACAAACAAGTACAATTGAACGAAGGTGAAAAGATATAAAGATAAAAAACACATATAACACACAAGTAAAAATTCTTATATTTTACGTAATTAATTAAAATAATCACCTTTACTTTTTAACTTTGCTCTAGAGTATGTCATTAGAAAAGTCCAGGATAACAGAGAGGGTTTGGAATTGAACGGGTTACATCAGCTGCTTGTCTAAGCGTATGATGTGAATATGTTAGGATTAAATCCACAAACGATTAGGGAAAACGCGGAAAGTTTACTTCAAGCAAGTAAAGAGATAGGTTTAGAGGTAAATCCCGAAAAGACAAAGTATATGATTATGTCTCGTGACGAGAATATTGTACGAAATGGAAATGTAAAAATTGGAAATTTATTCTTTGAAGAGGTGGAAAAATTCAAATATCTGGGAGCAACAGTAATAAATATAAATGATACTCGGGAGGAAATTAAACACAGAATGAATATGGGAAATGCCTGTTATTATTCGGTTGAGAAGCTTTTATCATCCAGTCTGCTGTCAAAATATCTGAAAGTTAGAATTTATAAAACAGTTATATTGCCGGTTGTTCTGTATGGTTGTGAAACTTGGACTCTAGCTTTGAGAGAGGAACATAGGTTAAGGGTGTTTGAGAATAAGGTGCTTCGGAAAATATATGGGGCTAAGAGGGATGAAGTTACAGGAGAATGAAGAAAGTTACACAACACAGAACTGCACGCATTGTATTCTTCACCTGACATAATTAGGAACATTAAATCCAGAAGTTTGAGATGGGCAGGGCATGTAGCACGTATGGGCTAATCTAGAAATGCATATGGAGCATTAGTTGGGAGGCCGGAGGGAAAAAGACCTTTGGGGAGGCCGAGACGTAGATGGGAAGATAATATTAAAATGGATTTGAGGGAAGTGGGATATGATGATAGAGATTGGATTAATCTTGCTCAGGATAGGGATCTATGGCGGGTTTATATGAGGGCGGGAATGAACCTCCGGGTTCCTTAAAAGCCAGTAAATAAGTAAGTAATAAATAAATAATTATTAATTTTATATTGTCAAAGAAATTACTATTACGAATAGGTTGATGAAATTTATCATCTGCGAAACAGGTAAACCGTGTAACGGGAAAGGATGCATCCCTTAGCTGTACTAGGCTATAACTTTCTTTATAATAGCCTATAAACGTGAATTAATTTTTTTTGTATTTTATTAGGTTATTTTAAGACGGTTTATCAACATCTTAGGTTATTTAGCGTCTGAATGAGATGAAGGTGATAATGCCGGTGAAATGAGTCCGGGATCCAGCACCGAAAGTTACCCAGCATTTGCTCATATTGGGTTGAGGAAAAACCCCGGGAAAAATCCTCAACCAGATAACTTGCCCCAACCGGGAATTGAACCCGGGCCACCTGGTTTCGCAGCCAGACGCGCTGGCCGTTACTCCACAAATGTGGACTATAAACGTGAATGTTTCACTAGGCTTGGAACTCATTTGATTGGTGTCCAATAATATGACGATAAAGTAAATTCTTTAAAGAAATGTTGTAACAGATGTCTGTTCTCTTTAGGCCTAAATGTTTTCAAAGTTCCTAAAATGTTGCCGTGTTTGAAGTCTTCGCACTTCATTTGAAGTTAATATTGATGCGTCGAGGACGCAATTTGCTTGCGGTATCAACTATCGATCAGAAGAAGTTTGGTCTTAAGAATTTGTTTGACCCGATAAGCTGACAAAATGATAGCCTCTTTCAGGTCCCATCTTATACGTTTTGAGTCAAAGTGGTTGATAAAACTTTCTAGCGTCATCAAGGGGAGACATTTCCCAAGAGAAATTCAGCTGAATCTTTGAATATTAACGGTCTTACACTCTCACTTTCCTCGTAAAATTAGATATAAAAATTCATGCGAAATGGGTTTACTTTCAAATGAGTTGGTTCCTACATAAGTATATTACTATACAAGAATTCACAGTAGGGGCAGGAATATTATGTTGTCTTATAAGCGATCCAGATATGACCTTGTAAATGAACTCTCTATACTCAGGAGAATTTAAACCTTACTGGAAAATATTAGGCTAAAGACTCATTTATTTATTTATTCATTAACTTGTAATGTATTCATTAACTTGTAATGCCTTTATATAATAATACAGAACATACGAGTATATCAGACTATTAGAATATAATAAATTACAACAATAGAAATAGAAATAAAATAATACATCAATATGAAAAAGAGGATACAATAATATTAATAAAATTTGAGGACCGAATGACAGTTAATAAAAAATTACAAGTTGGAGGGTTTTTCTGTGATTTATCCAAAGCATTTGACTGTATAAATCATAAAATGCTGCCAGATAAATTAGATTACTATGGAATTAAAAGTGTTGCACACCAATGGTTTCACTTATATCTCATAGATAGGAAACAGAAAGTTGAAATCAATACAACTATGAAATCTGCATCGACATGGGGAATTATTAATAATGGAATTCCTCAAGGATCAATATTAGGTCCCCTACTTTTTCTAGTGTTTATAAATGATCTTTCCCCCCTAATAAAAGATGTAGGTCATCGCATATTATTTGCAGATGACACAAGTATAGTAATTACAGCCAATAACTCCAACACATTCCAATCTTCAACAGAGGAAATTCTATTCAAAATATGTGACTGGTTCTCAGTCAATAAATTGGTATTAAATTGTAACAAAACTAACATAATTCAATTTAAATCCTGTGCAAATTCAACCTCGCAAATTTCTAGCGCAATAATTAACAATACATCCCTATTAGAAACAACGACAACCAAATTTCTTGGCTTAAAAATCGATAATGTGTTAAATTGGAAAATCATATTAAAGAAATTACCCCCGAATTAAATTCAGCTTGTTTTGCTATTAGAACTATGCAAAAGATAGTAAATATCAATACCTTAAAAACAATATACTTTGCATACTTCCACTCGGTAATTACTTTTGGGATAATATTCTGGGGAAATTCCACAGATTGTAACAGTATATTTCTATTACAAAAAAGAGTAATTAAAATAATAGTAGGTGCCAAATCTAGGGAATCTTGTAGGACTATTTTCAAAAAACTACAAATAATGTCCATGGCTTGTCAGTATATCTTTTCATTAATAGCCTTCCTCGTATGTAATCTTTAAAACTTTGTAACTAATTAAACAGTTCATAGCATAAATACACGTCAAAAAACGACTTTCATATTCCATCGGCAAGTCTATCGTGCTGTCAAAAAGGAGTGCGTTATATGGCAGTATAAATTTTTAATATCCTCCCTATCGATATAAAAAATGAAACTCAAAACATAAGATTATTTAGGGCCAAATTAAAGAAGTACCTAATTTCTCACGCCTTCTATTCTGTAGGTGAATTCATGACATTCAATAACACTTCATGAAATTGATACTAAAACTATGTGTTGTACTAGTAGACTATATTGTAAATCTCGTCTGTATATATTTCATCTAGACTGTGAATATAAATTAAGACTTTATAATAGTATTAAGTTTTTTGACTTGTTCCATATTCTAGCTCTAAAGCAATGTATGAATACCATGGAATGTTAATAAATACAATACAATACAATACAGCGCTCGTGTTCGGTCGTAGTTAAGATATATTATTAATATAAGAGGAATATATAAGCAGGCTACAATAAAATACGAACTAAAAGTAAAGTTACAACTACAATGAAATTATATCAGATTGCTGCATTGGAGTTAAATCGCTCGTTTGAACTCGGTTGAGTGTCGCATCCTCGAGTGAGATACGATCGGTCGTGATACGCTCGTAATAAATAGAAGCACAGTACAAGGTCATCTCGCCGACATGTCTTATCTTGTATGGAAGGCGACAGATAAGATACACATATGTTTTGCTCACACGGTAAGAATAAGGCTTTATTTTCTGCGTTTATGCAAACGTTTAATGGAACAGTCAATGGAACGTACCAAAACAGGAACATGAAGTTATAAATAAAATAGTATGAAAAACATCGATATACAGTTATTATTGCTAATTAATATTTATTCAATATTTGATTTACCACATATATAATATGTTAGGTCCATATATAGTGTTCCGCCTATATACTGCGACAATGTAGAAACGTTTTACAAAATATTATTGATATAGTAGTAGATTAATAACAATATTAGTATAAAGATAACGTCACAGAAAATATAATAAAACGAATAATCATGCTGCACAACTGTTACAGACGCAAAGATAGATACACTAATAATAATAATAATAATAATAATAATAATAATAATAATAATAATAATAATAATAATAATAATAATAATTATTATTATTATTATTATTATTACTAGAAAACTTGATGCAGTTCTTGCATTATCATGATTGTGTTCTCCGTTTATAATAATTACATTTACGTACATCCAATAACATCTATCAGATGTGGCAAAAACAAAATCACTCCTGTGTGGGGGGGGGGGAACATTTACCTACAACATTTATATTACATTTGAAAGCAAGTTTTGTAGTTGCACTATGGAGAGGTTAGTTAAACACTGCAAAGTTTTGAAATGATAAACATTCTATGATATTACTACACAGTTCATCACTGTAACAAGAACGAATGTCTAACGCTCGGCTTATACCGTTCGAGGATTTATCGCTCGTGACAATTTTACCCATCATGCATGTGCGCTACCTATCGGATTATACTATGAACTACTTGGCGCTCGAGCGAAAGCGTCCGATGCAGACCTCTGAATTATATAATATAATATTAACATAGAGAAGAATAATAATGTACGTGACTCAAGTAGGACACTTTATAGGGATATATATTCCGAAATTATAGAATGCAAGTATAATATAGGCTAATTGATTCATGCACATATGCTATAAATGTATTTAATCAAATTGAATACATTAACCCGTTTCTAATTTTCTTCTTATACATATTGAATTTAAGGGGTTACATGTTAGAAGTTCAGGGTGTAATTTAGCTACAGAATTATAAAAGCGAGTGTTATTACAAGAGAAAAATTTTCTCCGGCGACGGAGATCGAACCCGGGTCCTTGGTTCTACGTACCAAGCGCTCTAACCACTGAGCTACGCCGAAGTTCAATCCACAGAACCGGATCGAATCCCTCTCTTCTAGTGTTTTTTTCCCACCTTGTGACCTGTGGCAAACCGACGCTGTAAAACACCTCGACATTTCCCCCTTTAAAGTAAGTACAGTGCATATCCCTTTCAGTTCTTCGGTAAAAAATCTTGGCATTCACATGGATAATAATCTCAACTGGGACTTGCAAATCACAGAAACCTGCAGAAAAGTATATTCTATTATCCATGTGCTAAAAAGGATAAATGTTCATTTCCCCTCTTGCTTAAAAAGTCCCTTGTGCAGACACTTGTATTTCCCTATTTCGACTATGCTGACATTTTACTGACTGACCTCTCCAGCGACAACAAAACGAAATTTCAACGTGCTCATAATTTTTGTGTACGTTTTGTAAGCAATGTTCGTAAATATGATCATATTACCCCATCCCTGGAAGCAATAGGTTGGCTTAAACTAGATAAGAAAAGAAATTTACATTCACTTCTCTTTCTCTTCGAAATCTTGAACTCTTCTACCTTCGTACCTGTCGTCTCGCTTCACTTACCTTTCTTCCCACCATAATCTGAACACAGGCTCTCGTCATGAAACAATACTAACAATACCATCCCATCGCACCTACTCATACTCATCCTCTTTCACAATAGCCCTGCTAAGACTCTGGAATTCGCTACCTGCTAGCATCAGGGACTGTTGAAATAAAATTGAATTCAAAGGAAAACTTACTAGGCCTTGGTCAGTAATTGATTTCTTGTAAATAGTTTCTTTAATCTATCACAAAATATTTCAATATTCAGTAATTTCATCATTATACAATTTTGTTATTCTAGATTTAATTTTTAATTCAGTAAATATAAAATATTCTCTGTTTCTCTATGATAAATTATTTAGTTTTAATTATTCAGGTAACCTTCTCGTACTTTGAATTAATTGTAATTGTAAATTTAATACTAACTGTAATATTATTTGTAATTGTAATTATAAATTTAATACTAATTGTAATTTTATTGTTCATATTGTAGTTGGAATCTCCTAGTAGAGGGGCAGAGAATGCCTGATGGCCATATCTCTACCAGGTTAAATAAATAAATACTAATACTATAATACTAATACCTTACTCCTTGTTCGACATATATATTGACATAATATTAAGTCAAACGCCATTATACAAGGAGCGCACTCAATTGAGTGACTTGGTGGTGGTGATTTCACAGTATATATGCGCTATTGGGCGAAGAATCTACGTAAAGATTAATTTTTAGTGCTACAGAATTTATCTGTTATGGTAACAATAGTTATTAGAGGAGAAAAATTCGCTCCGGCGTCGGGGATCGAACTCTATAGTCAAGTTGTGCGTATATTGGTTGCTAAAATTTCCCGGAATCTAAGTCTGCTTATTATTAACTTATTCTGACAACAATTTGTTAATAATGAGCAATTTACATTGTAGGTATTGAAAACAAATATATACTGTATATAATATATATATATATATATATATATATATATATATATATATATATATATATATATATTGCTATCTGTTGCTGTGTAATCTGAATAAGACGAGTGATATTGGAGGGATATGGGAAGGAAGGTTCCAGTATTCATATAACAAAGCCTAAGATCGATTTCACAGCCATACTTTAAAAGTAAGAAATGTAACTTATTTCATATCGTTTCCAGAAATGTGGTCTTAAACTGCCTCACTGTTTATGTGTAATTGAACACACATACGTGTGTAAAGATATACCGTGTGTCTCAAAAGTCTCGTACCTTATGGATTGATTGTTGTTACTTTCCAGATGAAATCTATAAGTTACTAATAATAAATCTGTAGCCGAAATTTTTCCGGTAATTTTCGATTTTCCAAAAATAATTGGTCCTAACATATACAATTAACCACCCTGAAACCGAAAATCGCTTTTTTGAAAATTTTGTTTGTATGTCTGTCTGTCTGTCTGTCTGTTTGTTACCTATTCACGCGATAATGGCTGAACCGATTTCGATGAAAATTGGAATATAAATTAAGTTCGTTGTAACTTAGATTTTAGGATATATGGCATTCAAAATACATTATTTAAAAGGGGGGTTATAGGGGGCCCTGAATTAAATAAATCGAAATATCTCGCTTATTATTGATTTTTGTGAAAAATGTTACATAACAAACGTTTCTTTAAAAATAATTTCCGATACGTTTTATTCCTTGGACAATTTTGATACGACTGATATTTAATGAGATAAATGAGTTTTAAAATTAAAATAACTGCCATCTAAGGTCGTATAATGAATTAAAAAACACATAACTTCGTCTATAAGGGGCCTTGGACAGCAACAATCGAAAGCTATGAAAGATAGCCTACAGATAATGTTTCTGTGTTTGTATGAAGTAATATCAGAAGCTAAATTAACCGATTTGTATAATTAATTATTAATTCACCATTGGAAAGTGTAGTTTCTCTAGATGGACATAATGCTATAATGTTATTACAGTAACTTCTGAGTGAATCGAGGACAGGTAAGATTAAAATAGCTTCTTATGCACAGAAAACTTGATAGGCTATTCTGTACATTCGTTTCCTGTATTTCCTAAAATAATTTTTATGACCAAATGAGTGGTCTCTGGATCAAAATGATCGCATTTTAATTATGCAAATACAATTTAAATTAAGTAACATAGTAAACGATTTATCCTTTTATCAAGCACGAAAGTTCCCTGGATCAAATGCCCTATTTTAATTATGTAATTACTTTATATTTATTTCTAGCGGGTGCAGCGGAGCGCACGGGTACGGCTAGTAACAAATAAATAAATAAATCCAGTAACAATGCCAGCACCTGAACAGCGTGTATAGCGAAGATCACCACGACCACAGATCGTCACGAGAGGCTGCAGAAAAGTTTCATCGCAGGCATCTTGATATTCCCAAGCCATTACATCAAACTGTGATCAGATTGCTGAACAAATTTAAGACTTGACGACAAAAATATGCGGTCGATCCAAAGCCGCTACCAATAAAGGTAGTTTAACCTATGTGACTGCTAGGGTTATGGCATTCTATGCGATATAATTGCTGATTCATACTTCTTTGATGGTCATATCAACCAGCACAACTTTGGTGACATTATTGATAGCGTTGAAATGTAATTTTACATGATCTACTACTTAATAAACGGCACATAATGAGGTTTCAGCTTGATGGAACAATATCACATTATGGTCTAACGGTTTGCCAAAAATTAAACAACATCTTTGGATAACGTTGGATTGGACGAGGTGGTTCTAAGACTTGGCCTCCACGTTCACCGGACCTTACACTTCTTGATTTTTTTTTTTGCTATGACGCTACGTAAACCAAAGTTGTTTCTTAAAGAAAATATTCGCCAACTTCATACAAAACATTCCACCAGCTACACGTTTATGCGTAACTAATGAAACTTTTCATCATGAAAGACGGTGTCTTCGAATGAACGGAACAAATTTATTTTGAACATGAACGATGAGCTTAAGTGTATAAATCGATGTTAACTGTCACACAGATAGACATCCCATGAATTGCCGTACTAAGTAGGCAACTCTTTTATCATAGCTGTAGTGCGGGAGAATTGCACGAAGCCTACTTTTTCCCATTTGACACATGACTATTGAGACACCTGGTATATACATACGAAAATACACTTCCTCTGAGTTATGTGGTCCTATAGTTTGCAACTGAACATAAATACCACGTGACATGAGTACAGTGAGTTCCAGCCATGACTCATGATCAAAGTGCAGGGGAATAATTCCACGTCCATCAGCGATGTCACAGGGTAATGAACACGCGTCAGGCTGTCAACACTGGATACGTTTATCTCCCTTTCATGCGCTCTTGTTTTCCTTTGCGACCTTAATAATTTTATTGTTTGACAGCAGACTTGATAATTGGATCTAATTTTTAATGCTAGAAATAAACTTCTCGATTGGCAATTCTTTAAAATATAATATAATTATATCTATGATCTCTCTAAATGTTAAATAAAGGGATACTTTTCTCATTACTTCAGAAGTGTAACGCCTCAAGACAAGAAATTAATAATTGCATTGCATCAGACTTCCTATGTCTGATGAAATTCTGCCTAGGACACTTCACCCTTCTTTCGAAGTATAGCAGCTGACTGAAGATGTTGGTCATTGGATAGACGAAAAAGAGCTATGTCGTCTATCAAGATTTATCCGAGAGTAATAATAATAATAATAATAATAATAATAATAATAATAATAATAATAATAATAATAATAATAAAGAACAAGCAAATTTTAGCTTCATTCCAACAAAATTACCAGAGTACAGATATTCTAATAATAATAATAATAATAATAATAATAATAATAATAATAATAATAATAATAATAATAATAATAATAATAATAATAATAATACTTACTGGCTTTTAAGGAACCCAGAGGTTCATTGCCACCCTCACATAAGCCCGCCATTCGTCCGTATCCTGAGCAAGATTAATCCAGTCTCTACAATAACAATAATAATAATAATAATAATAATAATAATAATAATAATAATAATAATAATTCACTCATTTAGTATTCTGCTCAAGGGCAGATCTTTCACTGCAAATCCAGCTTTCTCCTATCTTTCCTATTTTCTGCCTTACTCTTTGCTGTCCACGCGTGTGGAGTAACGGTCAGCGCGTCTGGCCGCGAAACCAGGTGGCCCGGGTTCGAATCCCGGTCGGGGAAAGTTACCTGGTTGAGGTTTTTTCCGGGGTTTTCCCTCAACCCAATACGAGCAAATGCTGGGTACCTTTCGGTGCTGGACCCCGGACTATTTCACCGGCATTATCACCTTCATTTCATTCAGACGCTAAATAACCTAGATGTTGATACAGCGTCGTAAAATAACCCAACAAAATAAAAAATAAATCCTCTTTGCTTCCTCATATGATGCAATATCTTAATATCGTCTATCTGATATCTTCTTCTACCCCGAACTCTTCTCCCGTTCACCATTTATATAATAATAATAATAATAATAATAATAATAATAATAATAATAATAATAATAATAATAATTCATTCATTCATTATTCTGCTCAAGGGTAGGTCTTTCACTGCAAATCCAGCTATCTCCAATTTTTCCTATTTTCTGCCTTCCTCTTTGCTTCCTCATAGGATCCAACATCTTAATGTCGTCTATCTGATATCTTCTTCTACCCCGAACTCTTCTCCTGTTCACTATTTATATAATAATAATAATAATAATAATAATAATAATAATAATAATAATAGTAATAGTAATACTAATAATAGTAATAATATTTCATTCATTTAGTATTCTGTTCAAGGGCAGGTCTTTCACTGCAAATCCAGCTTTCTCCTATATTTCCTATTTTCTGCCTTTCTCTTTGCTTCCTCATACCTTAATGTCGTCTATCTGACATCTTCTTCTACCCCGAACTCTTCTCCCGTTCACCATTTATATAATAATAATAATAATAATAATAATAATAATAATAATAATAATAATAATAATAATAATAATAATAATAATAATAATAAACAAATACTAGTTTCATTCCAACAAAATTATTACCACAGTAGGCCTATAGATATAATATTTATACAAAACAGATATGAAGATTAGAAATGACAAAGGCTCTAAGTGCCATTGTTAGTCCACCGCAGTGGAATAATGGTCAGCACGTCTGGCTATGAAACGAGCGAGTCGCGAATTCAAATTTTTGGGTTTTTTCCGGGGTTTTCCCTCAACCAATTGAAGCGAAATTGCTGGGTAACTTTCGGCGTTGGACATCGAACTCATTTTTCCATCATTAATTCACGTATCATCATAATCATCATCATCATCCATACAATAGCCCTGGTTAAGTTTACGTGACTCATTTGACAGTAGGGTGTAGTCACACAAGCAAGACATATTTATGTCCTAATTATTTTGGTTTTATCACGTTTTTATCATATTGTATGCTTATTAATATATATTGTATTTTGTTTGTAGAGATATATGTACCTGTTAGTGATGATATTGCTATATAGAATGTTGTATCTGATGATGTTGGTATGAAACCGACGAAAACGTTCATACAATATTAAATCATGTAATGTAAGGACTCGCACCTTACATATATTGATAGGAAAGTCATTGACTGAAAATAAATATTCGTATTATATTTGATGTGACAGTTAACTGTAAAATCATTATTGAGTTTTTTATAATTATTTTGTAATAAAATTGTATGAAACATTTTTTGCAACGACGGTATATCATTTTTCACTAACGGTATGTTTTCTTGTCATAGAAATCAGTGGCGGTATACCATACCGTCCCATTTCCCTCACTGCTTCCATGATTACACAAAATGACATCAAAAATGCTAACAAACGACGGTCGATCGATATCCATAACCTCTCATTTTGCTCAGTAAATGGCCTTCTAAAACCGTCCCATTCCTTTGTCGCACCTTGTACATCACATAAAATAATATGCAGAACGTTTTATTTTTAGGTCCAACATATTAGAATATCTTAATGATTTTCTGAAACTTTGCATTTTGGCCTATGTTTTCCCTTAAACCGTACTGTCTATAATCATATAAATTTACTCATAATTTTATTTTAAATTACAAAATAGAGTAGAAATATTTATTTATATACTTATTCATTTGTTGATGAACATAACAGGCAAAGCCCAATTACAATGTTCACGACTAACAAATTAATTGATAAAACATAAACAAGGAAAAGGAAACATACACTCATTAAAAACTGAAACAAAATAGAAATAAGAGAAAGAAAAAAAGAGAAATTGAAATAATTTGTGAAAGTAGCTTCAAATTAACTAATAATATTCTGTAAAATATGATAACAAATAATCTCTATCTAGACAAATTAATATTGAAAATATCAACATTCGGATGAGGATGTAATTTACTGTATAACTGTAACATTTGGAAAACTGGGGAATTTTTGTGGGATTCAGTATTTGTCCTTGGTATATAATAGTAATATACGTTACAAGAGCGGTATGTTGACGTTTTCATGGTCGAGGAAAAGATTGAAAAAGCGAAACGTAGTTGAGCTTTTTTAATTTCCGAGAACATGAAAACAAACATGCCGCTCGTGTATCGTACATTATTTTGTGCGAAGATCGTTTATTACATACCTGAAAGACGAATTTCTAATTAGTTGCAATGAAATCTCCATGTTGGTTTCTGTTTAATGACGGCAATTTCGGAACACCATAATATGTTTCTTCAACATTGTTGCTATAAAATGTTTTCTGTGTTTACTATACTCCAGCAGGCCGTGATATACGTCTGTATTTTTTTCCCCCAGTCTATAAATGCGAACTTAAAACAAACGGTAAGGTTATGTAATGATTTATTTTTCATTTTAATATTTTAACAATGTTATTTATATAACATATTGCAGTAATAACATCGGCATCTGGAATCTTGTTGATTTTTTCACGGCTTCCTTAATGTTACTTGTATCAGGAATGCAGTAAGTTTCGTGGTGTAGTAGACTTTACTTAATTTTTGCAAATATTTAAAAACAATAATTAACATTGCATTTTAGGTGAAATTGCTGTGGTAAGTTTCCAATTTATAATTATTACTATGTTAAACGTCTCTAAAAATAATATGTTAAAAGCCTAAAGCAGTAAAATGAATATGGCGCTAAAGAGGTAAGAAGAGGGAAATTGTTATGTGTGTTACGTTGGGAATACTGAATGCGGTATTTCACACTTACCGCTTATTGGTTCTGTGCGGAAAACAAGCAAATACGCACGATCTCGCACAAAATAAATTTCGAAATTTCGTTTTAAGCTTAGGTGCATATAATGTTATATAATAAAATAAACTAACACAGTCCAACTTATTGTTAATAATTTTATAAAGATAGTTTAAAGATTCACAATTTCGCCTAATTTTCAAAGTAGTAAAATGGAAATGTTGAAGCATTGTAGCATAACTCTCATAGGTAGGATAATCATTATAAAGTCTGTAATATAACCATTTTAGAAATTTATTTTGAATTTATTCTAGTAACAGAATATATTTGTTAGTAACTGGGTTCCAGATAACAGCAGCATACTCTAATTTAGATAGAACAATGGAATTATACAAAATTATTATAGTTTAGTCTTTAAATTTACAAGAATTTCTCATAACAAAACCTAAACTTTTATAGGACAAATTTATAATATTATTAATATGACTATGAAATGTAAAATTATTCCTAAATAATATACCTAAATCTTTATGTTCATTTTCTGCTGGTAAAACGTTTGCCTCTATTTTATATGAAAATTAAATTGTATTTTTCAATCTAGAAAAGGTCATATGTATACACTTATTAATATTAAATAACAATTTATTATTAATACTCGTAATATGTAAGTTTGTAATATCTTTTTGAAGTAGCTTACAATCTGATATAGTTTTGATTTCTTTATACAATTTAATATCATCCGCAAATAATAAAATTTTAGAATGTTGTACACAATTTACAATATTATTAACAAACAATAAAAAACAATAATGGACCAAGATTGGAACCTTGAGGCACACCAGAATTTACTGTAAAAGGCTTAGAAGTATGTACAAGAAAGTTCACAGGTTGTACTCTTCCTTTGAAGTAAGATTTAATTAACGATAGCACTTCCTTATTGATTAAACTCGATAAATTTGAGGACTCCACCTACATAATCACCCACATCTTTACAACGAGATTTTGAATATGAATATGTTAATACATTGACGACAAATGGGATGAAAAAATTTCCGTGCATTCCTTTTCCCCATATTCCTTGTTGCCTATAGGTACGGTATTCATAATTAGCACACAATCTTTATACAGGGACATCATTTTATTTTTACTAACATTTCTGATATTAACCTGCCTATATCTTTGAATCAACGGTTGCTAACCCCTTCCATGACTGGAGTTCGATGGCGTAATATACAAACAAATCACTTTACTAGGTATAGGAGGGAAGAAAAGTAATTCATCCATTTACGTAAACTAGGAAATATCAAGCTTTTGAGTTTGATAATTTTCATTAGGTTTTTGTTTAATCAAAATACAGTACAGTATTAACAATGAGTGTTTTTACTTACGAACTGAGCTATCCATGCGGACGTATTCATTATGCAGTGTATATTAGAGTGTCTATAGCACATTAGCGTACACTATAGAGAATGAAGTTAAATTGAAAAATAATCATAATATGGATATTTAAACACATTTTTCAAAATGGTGGCGGTTCATTTCGATTAATGTATGTAATTCCAATTACCAGTTTCGTCCTTCGTACTAGTAGGCCTAACTCATGTTGAAATAATTCTGTACCTACTCTATAAAAGAGCACCTTACGTACTGCAAAATTCAATCTTCACTTCTGCTCGATCCGAAAAGATAAAATTACTCAGACATTCTATCTACTGTCCGTCCAAGTGATTATGTCGCAGGATCGTAGAAAGGAGCGAAATCACGTGACAGTTAATTACTTAACGAGGCCTGTTATTTAAGTTATTTTAAACAGTTGTATGGGTATAATATTACGTATATGTCCAATTCCTAACAGAAATTAATGTTCTCAGAAAAGAGCTAAGACAGCCCAGCCACTAGCCTTTACCGAGAGGCGAATAGAAGCTGGTGGGGAAAACCGGAATGCGATGTAGGCAAATGGACGACAGTACCTTTGCGAAAATGATGCAATATTGAAAGCTCTTTCGTCATTGGAAAACGCGAACATATTTTTGGAACGTACTGTGACGGTAAGGCTACTATGACTTGGATCTGTGTGGAAGACGGTTGAACTTCATTCGTAGAAGGGGTGGGAGTGAAGTACATTCAAAAACTCAGGTACAATAAAAATTGAAGTAAAAATAAAATGATGTCCCTGTAGAAGGCAGTACGGAGTCTACTAGCTTAGATGATAAAACATCGTGTAAACATCCCATTTAATATTCCCACGAGACCAACCTGCAGCAAACATGTGCAATGAGAGGTAGTAATCGCTCCTCAACAGGTCTCGTGCAGAACTAAGCTATCATGGCCGATTGACACCCAGCTGAACACATTTTTCCCTTCTCTTCCATTAGCCGCGGATTAATCCTGTTATCCGACATTAAAGTGGCGCCGGAGCGCAAAGTGGGCCAGCAGTGTAGGAGTTTTGACCTCTTTTGTGGTGGAAGAATCCATCACGCTATATACTGAAAATTATGTAGTGAACTACTAAATTGCATATCGCACCATACGAGCAAAAATGAGATTATGTCCCGCTCACATTGGGTTAGTCCATTTATATAACATTTCCTCTATATTTAATAAAGCAACACTGCCCTTACCAGCTGAGGCACTGAAGTGCAAATACAGGGACATCATTTTATTTTTACTTCAATTTTTATTGTACCTGAGTTTTGGAATGTACTCCCCTCCCACCCCTTCTACTAGTAAACTTCCAACCGTTCACGACACAGAGCCGAGGGCGCGTAAGCAGTACTGAGTTAGTGAGTACAGTACGTTCCAGAAATATGTTAGCGTTTTCCAGTGACGAAAGAGCTTTCAATATTGAATCATATTTTCGTACAGGTACTGTCGTACGTTTGCCTACGTCGCATCCCGGTTTCCCCCACCTGCTTCTGTTCGTCCCTCTGTAAAGGCTAGTGGCTGGGCTATCTTAGCTCTTTTCTGAAAACATTAATTTCTGTTAGGAATTGGACGTCTACGTAATATTATACAAGTGTTTAAAATAACTTAAATAAAAGGGCCTCGTTAAGTAATTAACTGTCACGTGATCCCTCCCCCCTTTTCTACGACAAAACCACTTGAACGGACAGTAGATAGCATTTCTGAGTAATTTTATCTTTTCGGATCGGGCAGAAGTGAAAATTGAATTTACAGTACGTGAGGTATTCTTTTATAGAGTAGGTACGGAATTATTTCAACATGAGTTACTCGTACGAAGGATGAAACTGGCAATTGGAATTAGGTACAATAGTCTATAGTGCGATAATATGCACAAAAGAACTGAAGCCTGTATCGAAATGAACGGCCACCATTTTAAAAAATGTGTTTAAATATCCATATTATGATTATTTCTCAATTTAACTTCATTCTCTATTTTATTTTAGTAGGTTATTTTACGACGCTTTATCAACAACTTAGGTTATTTAGCGTCTGAATGAGGTGAAGGTGATAATGCCGGTGAAATGAGTCCGGGGTCCAGCACCGAAAGTTACCCAGCATTTGCTCCTATTGGGTTGAGGGAAAACCCCGGAAAAAACCTCAACCAGGTAACTTGCCCCAACCGGGAATCGAACCCGGGCCACCTGGTTTCGCGGCCAGACGCGCTGACCGTTACTCCACAGGTGTGGACTTCATTCTCTATATTGTACGCTAATGTGCTGTAACAGTACAATATACACTGCATAATTAATACGTCCGAATGGATAGCTCAATTCGTGAGTAAAAACACTAAATGTTAATACAGTACTGTATTTTGATTAAACAAAAACCTAATGAAAATTATCAAACTCAAAATTGCGGTATTTCCTAGTTTACATAAATGGATGAACTACTTTTCTTCCCTCCTATACCTAGTAAAGTGGTTTGTATTTTACGCCGGTATCATCGAACTCCAGTCGTGGAAGGGGATAGCAAACGGTGTTTCCTGTTTCAATCGATAATAGAAAGGTATAGCCAGGTTAATATTAAAAATGTTAGTAAAAATAAAATGATGTCCCTGTATAACACCACAACTAGTACAACATTAAAATTACCACTCCATCGAGTGTGCTGCTTTCGAATATTATGAATCTGTTGCATTAGATACTCATTTTAATCGGTTATTTTACGACGCTTTATCAACTAGCGTCTGAATGAAATCAAGGTGAATATTACACTTTTACTACTTCATACCACTTTTGACCAACAAAACAGTATGAAAGACGTCTTTCAACTAATCATGGCTGCTTATCATACAATTTGATCCCTCCTCTAGCATTTTGTATGTATTTATTACACTGCAAGTGGGCAAGCACCCGGTGGCAGTGGTATACACAATATAAACAATACACAATAAAATTACAATACACAATACAATTTAACACAGTAATTACTTCGGAATATGTATGGTAAGTACTTTCTTGTGTTAAATTTTTAACGTACCTTGTTGACATGTTCCGACCTAATGTCGGTCATCTTCGGAACTGGTCGTTGTTGGTCTTGGCGCCTCTTGTTTCCTGTGTGGGTGCGTTCGTAGTGTAGAGTCAAAGAGTGTATGTGTTTTGAAATTGAGTTATGTGTTGAGAATATCGTTGGGGTGTGTTTTCGTGAGTCTGTATATTTCGTATTATTCTAGTGTGTTGAGTTTCTGGCTTTTTGGTTGGATGTGCAGTATTTCCATATCTGTGTTGATGTCTCTGTAGATGTGGTTAGCATTTGTGACGTGTTCTGCATATGTGGAGGTGTTTTGTATATGTGGAGGTGTTTTGTAATTTTGTTATGGCTGTGATGTGTTCTTTGTAACGTGTTTGAAATTATCTGCCTGTCTGTCGTATGTAGAAGTTATTGCAGGTGTTACATTTGAGTTTGTATACGCCTGTGTGGTTGTATTTGTTTGTTTGTGTGTTGAGATGTTTTTGTAGAGTGTTATTTGTTCTGTATGCGATGTTGTAGTTTAATTCTTGAATGAGGTTGCAATTTTATGTGTTTTTGGTTTTCGTATGTTAGTGTGATGTATTTTTTGTGTTCTTGTGTTTGTGTTGTATTCTTCTGTTTTTTGTGGTTTTGTTTTGCTTTACGTATTATGTTGTCTATTATGTTGGGGTTTTATCCGTTTTCTTGTGCTATGTATTTGATTGTGTTTAGCTCTTCGTTGTAATCCTGTTGGTTCATTGGTATGTTGAGTAGTCTGTGTACCATTGTTCGGAATGCAGCTTGTTTGTGTTGTGTGGGGTGGTTGGATGTGTTGTATATGTGTGTTGTTGTTGTGGATTTTCTGTATACTTTGAATGTGTGTTTGTTGTCTACTTTGTCACCTTATTTTTAATTTGCACTTTATACACAACTTTTTAAGTTATTCTTGAATCTCCTTAAGGAAGGACAGCCCTCAAAGACCGCTGCAGGTAGGTCATTCCGATCATTTATAGTTCTATTTAAAAATGAGAATTCACCTACATCCGTTTTCTGTTCCTTACATTTGATTTTAAAATCATGATCGTTCCTACCATAGTACGTTGGCTTTTCTAACCGAGCTGTTATGTCTACCCATGCTTTCTGACCTAGATGTGCTCTATACAATGATGTTATTCTAGTTTTCCTACGTCTGTTTTCCAAAGTTTCCCATTTAAGTTTTTTTATCGTATCGTTTCCATCTTCTCTTTTACCTTTAACAAATTTAGCTGCCCTATACTGGATTCTTTCTAAGGAAATTTATCTGATATATTCTATAGGGATCCCAACATGTAGTTCCGTATTCCATTAACGGTCGCACTAACGTTAGATATGCATTTGTTTAAATTTATTTCTTCTCTAGCATTTGCTTGTTTTTATCACTACCCTAGCACTTGTTTCTTTAATTGCCAACATTTCAAACTGATAATTCTTTACAGTACTTAAAACATGCTTTGCGATCGTAATTTGTTTCTCGCATAGATAGTCGACTGAAAATGGCGGTTCCGTTCAAACATTTTGGTTAAAGTAATATTAGTGAAATAGAATTTTAATAAGTCAATTAATATCTATTTTACTGTATTAGAGAACTTTATTTCTTCTAATCTCTATATACTTTCTTCTGTTTTCATCATTTCACTATCATTTGTTTCTTTGATTGCCAACATTTCAAACTGCAAATTCTTTACGGTACTATAAAACATGCTTTGCGATCGTAATTTGTTTACAGCATAGACAGTCAACTGGAAATGGCGGCTCCGTTCAAACGTTTTGGTGAAACTAATATAAATTAAATAGAATTTCAGTAAGTCAATTAATATTTTATTATATAAGAGTACTTTATTTCTTCTAATCTTTATATATTTTCTTCTAATAGTGTAATAGTCAGGTAAATTTCACTCGAGTTTTGATTTTCTCTAGATAAATCAAAACCTCTAATGAGATTACTGTTGATGGTATGCTGTACAAAAAAAAAACATGAGAATGAAATTTTTTAAAGAAATAAAGTGTGTATTAAATCATATAAAGGACTCAACATGGGCTCCTTTTTCTATTAAAAACTTCCTTTGTCATTGTTATCCTCCTTTTGACTTCCTGGCAGCAGCTCATGTTACTGCTTATAGTACACCCCAAGTATTTGAAGCTGTCCACTTGCTCTACTGTCTTATTTAGAATTATTCTTTACTTTTCTTCCTATGACCATAGTCTTCGTCTTGTTGGCATTTATCTTCATCCCATACTTTTCACAGGTATCATTTAGCTCTAGTAGCATGTCCCTTAGTATCATCTTCTGTTCTGCTAAAATCTTATACACTTTATTCTTCTTCCTACTACTATCACTCCTCCCATGTTCAGAAAACAGTTCTTTACTAAATCCCCCAAGTAGATGTTGAACAGGGTATGTGATAAAGGGTACTCCTCTTCCTATTTCACTTCCTTCTGACATTTCTTCTCCTATTCTGACTTTGACTCGTTGTTTCATATGAAGGTTACTCAACAGTCTCCTCTCTTTCCAATCTACGACAATTTTGTTAAGGATTCCTATAGGTTATGTATTTATATCATGCATATTTCTAGTACCATAATTATTATAAAAAGAACGCTAAAATTGTTTTGTTTATGTTGCTTGATGTAAACCAGATTAGTGGAAATGAACAAGAAAGGCAATGTCATAATTTGTATTGTACAGTCTCTGAATTATATTAATAATAATAATAATAATAATAATAATAATAATAATAATAATAATAATAATAAACTGTCTTTTAATTACTCCATAGGGAGGGTTGCTCGCTTATTCTCAATGGTTCATGTTCTCCAATACGTAAAAACAACTGAAGGTTCACCGGAGGGAGCATTGTGACCATAAACCAACATCCGTATTACCCCCAATAAAAATAATCTATTCTGTTTTGCCCTATGCATCTGGTTAGCCAACTTAACATCCAAGAATTTCGCCATTTGTCTTAGTAAACACCTTACTAGTTTACCATAGGAAGTTAAAAAGAACTCGATGTGTTAAAACTAGAAGTGTTTCCAGACATACTATACATATTTAAGAACCTTAATTTTTCTATTACATGTTTGATATTTTTGTGCAAGAAATATGCCATGCCTGCTTCCCTATCGAGTGCTATATTAAGAACTGTAAGTTACAAACTCGACCACCTGATTTCACTCAATCACGAACAGGCAGTCAGATCGCTGCGGGCAGCAAATTGAAGGTACAAATCTCTATCCTTATACGCCCACCCTCGTAACACGATCAACGGACTTCTGTTCAAACTTTCTTTCTCAATATCTAGTAAACTTTTATGAAGAATTGAAGTTTGTAATTTCTTCGTTGCAGTGTTATTATTTGCCACATAGCGGGCTCTCTCCTCGCATAACCGCCGTCTTTACCGGAACTTCTCTAAGAAAAATCAACATTAAATTCGCGTGTGCTGGCAAAATATCTGCGCAAACTAATAATATCGGCATTCGCAGATTTCCTTTCACATCATAATTTATCTTACGGCCAATTAAGTGTCCTTGTGGAGGTATCGAGTCTGCCTCGAGCGATCTAAGTTGGTACTTCAACTTGAATTGCCTGGACTCCACAGTCGGTGATGGATATTTTATTTAACTTTATACAGGGTGCGTCAGAAAGAACGGATGGATTTCACATGGCAAGAAAATTGTAAAGATTCATCAAATCAAAAATTTATTGTTATCAACATATTCACCAATACATGCAGTTTATTTATGTAAAACAACATTATCCATATGATGTCCTTGGCTTTCAATACAGGCATCGAGGCGTTTTCTGATGTTCGCCATCACTTTCACAGTCATAGCTGGTGCAATTGCCGCGATTTCTTCACGAATCGCTGTCTTCAGTTCGTCCAGTATTTGTGATCGATGTTTACAAACTTACGCCTTCAAATGGTCCCAAAGAAAGAAGTCGCAGGGCGCGAGATCTTACCGTAGCCTCGGACAATCTCAGTGCAATAGAATTTCGTCCAGGTGATTTCTTCTTTAATGTTGAACCTGTGATACGAAATGAAGCCACCCACCGCAAAATTGTATTCCGAGTTGGAATCCTAGCGTGACATCCGAAGTCGAAATGAGTCCTGAGTGGCGATCACAGACTCTTCATTTTTCAAAAATGTCTCTGCGATGAAAGCACGTTGTACACCAGACCAACACCATGTTCTCAACTGAAACTGCATTCTATGGCTGACCCAACAGTCGTGGTCCCCCTCACTATATCTCTCTCCTCGTTGCGTATCGATAGTTTGAAATCCATCCGTTCTTTCTGACGCACCCTTTACTACTGTGATTATACCAATTACTTGTACAGTTTTAAGTCTTTCTTGAAGTTCAAAAGGCATCTAGACATGGTCACAATAATGTCGAAAAGTAATTACCTAGTTCTAAGCAAGTGGAGTCACGGTGAAGTCCTGCATTAGACCCGGTAGACTCAAAGGACTCTACTGCAACCAGTGTTGCCAACAACTGTCACCTCAGTCGCCAAATAAGTTGTCAAATGTCACTAAAAAGTCGATAAATTCAATTTACAAGTAAAAAAAAACGGTATCTAAAGAAAAGGGTAAGATTAACAATAGCAAAAATGTATCGTAACTTTTAGAGATATAAATCATTCATATCCTCCTCTTCTAATGTAGTTGCTGGCGTGGAAGAGAAGGATTCATATAGGCCGGAAGTGGTACGTATATATGTATCAGTATTTCTACTCTTCAGCAGAACGCTTTCAGGGTATTTGGTATTTGTGACTCGTTTTCTCGAAATCCTCAAGGTGTTCCTGGCGTGAGGTACAGCACTAGCTGTTTTGATATGAATTCTCTTGCATATTTTTGGTTTCACTACAGTAAGTTAGACTGGCTCAACAGGCATTCTACCACAGTCTACTATATACAGTCGCGAAGCTTGAGGTGATTTTTTGCAAATCTCGTGATAAAGCACTCCAAGCGGTTAGCAACTAGAAACAATAGACTGTCCACGGTCGACTTTGGACTGTGTCGTATTTCCATCGACTGCTAGCTCGTTGCGTATTTCACATTGATGCTTGTGAAATGTTCGTTATTGGTTGTAATGAAAATGTTAATGGCTAAAATAAAATAATTGGAATAATAATATTTTACTAGAGACGTAGAAACATTAAGTTTGTTTTAATGAAATTTATTGATCACGTTTTATTTTCAATTCTGGTGGGATTATTATTGCTTAGGCCTACTTTTTTTTTCAAAGGATATGTTTTTAATTATAGCTGTTAATTTTGTTGTTATTTTTATTTGTTACTTTACTAGTGACGTAGGAAAAGTCTGTTACAATAAAATTTATTGATCACGTTTTATTTCCAATTCTGGTGTGATTATTATTGCTTAACCTCATCCCACTTTATTAACTACGTAAGCCTACACTACAAGTACCGGTACACGTAAGTTACTCCATTAATTCATATTTCCATTATTATTGTTGTAAAGGGAAACGCAAATTAATATTTATTGGTTGCATAGTTAATTATCACTATAATTTTGAATGAGTGAAGCGATTATAGTAAATTTCAGTTCGTTTTGCACAAAGAAAAATAATATTAACCTATTTCTTGCAGGTATCTTCGAGTTTATGGTGGAATTTAATATACTTCATTAAAATAATAAATTAACTTTATGCATTTAATATTTCAATAATGGAAGGAAGGTGTTAATTTTTCCAAAAGAACACGACAACGAAAGTGTAACATATTTTGACGTCTGCTAGGAGAGAGATCTGCGATGATGAGGCGAGAGTAGCGATCCTAGTGGTGGGCAACTACCCATGTTTGCATTTTTACTACATATTGAGCTTCGCGACTGTATATAGTAGACTGTGATTCTACCGCATCATTCGAGTGGAAAAGAGGAAGGACAACCACAGCAAACATAGAAAGCTATTAGAGTAGCCCCAGCAGTATATCTGTACTGGTACAACTGAACTAAACAATTTATTTCGCAATATATATATGATAAGACTTTCTTGTGTTAAATTCTAACGTACCTTGTTTACATGTTTCGACCTTTTATGGGTGATCCTCAGAACTGGTCATTGTTGGTCTTGATGCCTCTATTTTTGTTTCCTGTGAGGGTATGTTCGTGTAGTGTAACGTAGAGTCAAAGAGTGTGTGTGTTCTGAAATTGAGTTGTGTGTTGAGAATTTCGTTGGCGTGTGTTTTCATGTGTCTGTATATTTCATATTGTCCTAGTGTGTTTAGTTTCTGGCTCTTTGGTTGGATGTGTAGTATTTCCATGTATGTGTTGATGTCTCTGTGACCAATGACCAGTTCTGAGGATGACCCATAAAAGGTCGAAACATGTAAACAAAGTACGTTAGAATTTAACACAAGAAAGTCTTATCATACATATTCCGAAGTGATACAGTATTAAAAGTTGTGTAATCAAGATGTATAAAAAATTTACTGTTGATGAAATACTACACCAATTAACAACACCAAGAATTCGCCGGAGGAAAGATAATGCAGAGGATTACCCAAGTGTCATGATACGTTGTGCAGGAATATTCTTAAAATGTTTTGAAATTGTACCAAGAAAAATATTTTTTACTAGCCGTACCCGTGCGCCCCGCTGCACCCGTTAGAAATAGATATAAAGTAATTACATAATTAAAATAGGACATTTGATCCAGGGAACATTCGTATTTGATATAAGGATAAATCGTTTATTATGTAACTTAATTTAAACTGTATTTGCATAATTAAAATGCGATCATTTTGATCCAGAGACCACTCATTTGGTCATAAAAATTATTTTAGGAAATACAGGAAACGAATGTACAGAATAGCCTATCAAGTTTTCTGTGCATAAGAAGCTATTTTAATCTTACCTGTCCTCGATTCACTCAGAAGTTACTGTAATAACATTATAGCATTATGTCCATCTAGAGAAACTACACTTTCCAATGGTGAATTAATAATTAATTACACAAATCGGTTAATTTAGCTTCCGATATTACTTCATACAAACACAGAAACATTCTCTGTAGGCTATCTTTCATAGCTTTCGATTGTTGCTGTCCAAGGCCCCTTATAGACGAAGTCATTTGTTTTTTAATTCATTACACGGCCTTAGATGGCAGTTATTTTAATTTTACAACTCATTTATCTCACTAAATATCAGTCCTATCAAAATGTTTCAAGGAATAAAATTTATCGGAAATTATTTTTAAAGAAACGTTTGTTACGTAACATTTTTCACAAAAATCAATAATAAGCGAGATATTTCGATTTATTTAATTTGGCCCCCTTATAACCCCCCTTTTAAATAATGTATTTTGAATGCCATATAGCATAAAATCTAAGTTACAACGAACTTAATTTATATTCCAATTTTCATCGAAATCCGTTCAGCCATTATCGCGTGAAAAGGTAACAAACATACAGACAGACATACAAACAAAAATTTCAGAAAAGCGATTTTCGATTTCAGGGTGATTAATTATATATGTTAGGACCAATTATTTTTGGAAAGTCGAAAATTACCAGAAAAATTTCGGCTACAGATTTATTATTAGTATAGATATAACACTATTAAAAAATGTAAAATACAAAATTAATGTTTCCAAACACATCTTATTAAAAACAGTTAAAATGGCAAAACATAAAAATCTCTAACTCTGTTGCTAAGTTATTAACATAAAACTCCAGAAAAGCCGCTGGTAGCTAGCTATTTCGTAATTTTTGTCGTTACACATCCCCTCAAAACCGCTAGATGTAGCCAGTTATCATCAGACTTCGGCCCAGAGTAACCAGTATGAGGTTTATATAGGGACATCATTTTATTTTTACTAACATTTCTAATATTAACCTGGCTATACCTTTGGACCAACAGGAGAACAGGAAACACCGTTTGCTACCCCCTTCCACGGCTGGAGTTCGATGATACTGGAGTAATATACAAACAAATCACTTTACTAGTTATAGGAGGGAAGAAAAGTAGTTCATCCATTTACGTAAACTAGGAAATATCACGCTTTTGAGTTTGATAATTTTCATTAGGTTTTTGTTTAATCAAAATACAGTACAGTATTAACAGTGAGTGTTTTTATTCATAAACTGAGGTGTCCATGCGGACGTAGGCCTATTCATTATGCACAGTGTATATTATACTGTCTACAGAACATTTGCGTACAATATATAGAATGAAGTTAAATTGAAAAATAATCTTAATATGGATATTTAAACACATTTTTTAAAATGGTGGCCGTTCATTTCGATACAGGCTTAAGTTCTAATGTGCATATTATCCCATTATAGATTATTGTACCTAATTCCAATTACCAGTTTCGTCCTTCGTACTAGTAACTCATGTTGAAATAATTCTGTACTTACTCTATAAGAGAGTACCTTACGTACTGTAAATTCAATCTTCACTTGCCCGATCCGAAAAGATAAAATTACTCAGACATGCTATCTACTGTCCGTCCAAGTGGTTATGTCGCAGGGTCGTAGAAAGGGGGGAAATCACGTGACAGCTAATTACTTAACGAGGCCCTTTTATTTAAGTTATGTTAAAGAGTTGTATAATACAACGCAGAGGTCCAATTCCTAACAGAAATTAATGTTCTCAGAAAAGAGCTAAGACAGCCCAGCCACTAGCCTTTACAGAGAGGAGAATAGAAGGAGGTGGAGGAAACCGGGATGCGACGTAGGCAAATGGCCGACAGCACCTGTGCGAAAATGATTCAATATTGAAAGCTCTTTCGTCACGAAAAACGCGAACATATTTTTGGAACGTACTGTTTACTATGGCCGTAACGCTACTATGACTGTATATGCGGTGTTGGACCTGTGTGAGGACGGTTGAACTTCCTTAGTAGAAGGGGTGGGAGTGAAGTACATTCAAAAACTCAGGTACAATAAAAATTGAAGTAAAATAAAATGATGTCTCTGTAGTTCGCGGAATATAAATGACGTCGTAGAGCCCGTAATGTGCATTACCGTTGTGTGTAGGCCTATTGCTACTTGTCTGCGGTACGTGTAACAGGCTGCCAAAACGTGGCTGATGAGAATATAAAAATATAAGGCCTGTTACGTACCTCATTACCAAGCGCAGAATTTACAGGTTTTAAGAAACTAAAGTTAGGTTTTCCAATTTATGTTTTAGGATTTTAAATCTTATGTTTAGGAATTTATATGATTCTACGGAAAAAAAAGTAAAAATGAACGATATAGGCCTGCTGTAAATATACAGGGACATCATTTTATTTTTACTTCAAGTTTTATTGTACCTGTGTTTTTTAATATACTTCACTCCCACCCCTTCTACTAAGGAAGTTCCAACTCCACACAGAACCAAGACCGCAGATAGTAAGCAGTACTGAGTATAGTACGTTCCAGAAATATGTTCGCGTTTTCCAGTGACGAAAGAGCTTTCAATATTGAATCTTATTTTCGCACAGGTACTGCCCGTTTGCCTACGTCGCATCCCGATTTCCCCCACCTCCTTCTGCTCGCCCCTCTGTAATAGCTGGGCTGTCTTAGCTCTTTTCTGAAAACATTAATTTCTCTTAGGAATTGGAAGATTACGTAATATTATACAGCTGTTTCATTTAACTTAAATAAAAGGGCCTCGTTAAGTAATTAACTGTCACGTGATTTCCTCCCTTTCTACAATCCTGCGGCATAACCACTTGGACGGACAGTAGATAGCATGTCTGAGTAATTTTATATTTTCGGATCGGGCAGAAGTGAAGATTGAATTTACAGTACGTAGAGTAGGTACAGAATTATTTCAACATGAGTTACTAGTACGAAGGACGAAACTGGCAATTGGAATTAGATGCAATAGTCTATAGTGCGATAATATGCACAAAAGAACTGAAGCCTGTATCGAAATGAACGGCCACCATTTTCAAAATTGTGTTTAAATATTCATATTATGATTATTTTTCAATTTAACTTCTTTCTCTATATTGTACGCTAATGTGCTGTAGACAGTATAATATACACTGCATAATGAATACGTTCGCATGGATAACTCACTTCGTGAGTAAAAACACTTATTCTTAATACAGTACTGTACTTTGATTAAAGAAAAACCTAATGAAAATTATCAGACTCAAAATCGCGATATTTCCTAGGTTACGTAAATGGATGAACTACTTTTCTCCCTTCCTATACCAAGTAGAGTGATTTGTGTTTTACGCCAGTATCACCGAACTCCAGTCTTGGAGGGGGGAGCAAGCGGTGTTTCCGGTTCTCTAAAGGTATAGACAGGTTAATATTAAAAATGTTAGTAAAAATAAAATGATGTCCCTGTATTAAACGGCTTGGTAAAGATTGCCTCTCTTTAAGATATTTTAAATCCTAACCTGCGATTTAAGTCTTTTTAGGTCATATTGAATTTAAGAATGTTACTCTTTGCTACATAAATCGAATAGGAAAAGCAATATTTCGAGAGTAACGAGATACCAACAAAATTGATTCGAACCTAAGAATCCGGGATTGCTCATTACTATTATACATAGTCTAATTTTACAGCAAATTAACTCGACGATCTCTTTCTTCACAAACCGATCAATTAGGTCACAACATACTGAACAACTGCTACTAGAAGAAGCTAGAGACAAATCTGCATTTGTTTCTTAACTCTCGATATATTTAAAATAGTATATAAATAAATGTATCTTATAACACAAAAGAATAAGAGGAACACCCGCAAACAAGAGAAAAATCTAAGAAAAGTTTTACGCAGGTAGAGAAAACTAACAACACGTGACTTAAATTTCTAAAACCAAGAAGAGCGGAAGAGAGAGAGCTTCCCAATACAGCCGAAACAGTTGTCAGCGGTGGGTAGGACGTCTCCAAATTCGGCTCCCCTCGCGCATTATAGTCAAGTTTAAACACTACGCTAACCAGCTATCTTATTGGTTGAAGTGCTGTTGTCATGGTTACCGGGGAGTAGCGTCATGTAGCCGACTCCTCTCTCCCGCTCTCGCATAGACACTGCAGGCTGCTACATGTCGACTATACAGGTTACAGCGCTGTTATTTTTCAGTACGAATTATTTGTACTATCTACAGTATAGCGAGCGGGCATCAGCAACTGGATGTGGTCAACTTTACGTAACTTACATTTTAGTCGTAGTGTATAGTAAAATTAATATAAAAGGAAAAATGTTCGTCATTTTCTGTAACTTGTTTGTGATATTAATTCAGCTGGAATTATTACTGCCATATTGTGTTCTGATAAAATATTAGGGGAGGCACGGCCTCCCTTGCCTCCCCTGAAAATCCTCCGCTGACACGGAATCAAACCTGACATCCGCAGATCTCTAATTTGAACCCGGAACCTCTGGCTTATGTGAAAAAAAAATAATTTCCTAAGTAAGAAACAAGAATGGAGGAGATAGGAAAGGGGGAGAACGAGGAAGATCACAGAATCGGAGAGAGTTAGACATTACGAAAGCCTCTTACAATAAAGGAGCTTATGGGCACAGCTGGAGTGAGCTGTGTCTATTGCGAGGGTCGTGGAAGGCGAAAGAGACTTGCGGCACTGACAATCCGTGTTCCTTAATTAACTACAATCTCTTAACATTATTAGTATTATTCGTTTTTGGGCTTTACCAATTATCAGTGGTTACCGCTTCATACTTCATGGCGTTACAGTCTCTACAAGGGAAGAACTCACTTCTCAGTAGACTGTTTTTCTACGTCGGGAGATGAGTGGACGAAATATTTTATTATAGTGAAGATTTACAGAATTACAGAAGGAAGCGAGACACTATCCCGGCATTTACCTGGACATTTTTGTCGCATTACGATTCTATGGGCCGAATCTAGAGCAATAGAGGCCAGTGATCGAAATCCTCGGTGAGGCCAGATGCAACTAGTTTAAGTGCCTCCGATAGGAAATGGTTATTTATGATATTAATTATTATTATATTATTAATATCATTATTACTGTATTATTATTATTATTATTATTATTATTATTATTATTATTATTATTATTATTATTGTTAGTCTATTATTACTATTAATGAAAAATAATAATTTCACTCACCAAATATTCTTGGCTTTTGTAAATGATCTGCCAGTTAATATCTTGTCTAGGGTTCGCTTATTCGCGGATGATTGTATGGTATACAAGGAAATAAAAAGCCATGAAGATACTACTCTTCTCCAGAATAACCTCAATAGAATAAACGATTGGGCAATAGCCAACAAAATGAAAATAAATTCTCTAAAGAGCAAAGCCATCAGCTTTACAAGGAAAAGAAATAAAATAGTCGCATCGTATACGTTAGGGGGTGAAACCATTCCGGAAGTTAACAAATGTAAATACCTCGGAATAACATTCAGCAGCGATCTCGGCTGGGGGGAACACGTTACAGACACAGCGGGAAAAGCATGGAGAGCGTTACACTTTGTGATGAGGGTACTAAGAAAAGGTTCTGATAAATTCAAAGAGATTGCATATAAATCACTAGTACGTCCAGTAATGGAATATGGTGCTGCATGTTGGGATCCTTACACATTAGAACATATTAAGACACTGAAAAAGATTAAAAAACGGGCTCTTAAGTGTTGTCGGAAAAAATCACCATTAAAATGGGACACACTCACGGACAGGAGAACGCGAATTCGATTATGCGCATTGTTCAAAACATACAGAGGTGAGCCTGTCTGGAGAGAAATAAAAAAAAGATTGCAGCCGCCAAATTACTCTTCAAGGAACGACCACTCATATAAATTGAGGGAAAGAAGGCAGAGGACGGACGCTGGAAAGTTTTCTTTTCTCAATCGTACTATCAGGGACTGGAATGCTTTACCTGCAGACTTACTAAAGGCTTTACCAACAACCAAAAATGCATTTAAAATAGGCTTAAGGACCTTACCAATAGACGGTAATTATACACAGTATTTAAAGGGTGTAAATGATATGTTGTTATTGAAGTGTTGTATCAGTGAAGAATTATGATGTGAGAGTGAAGTGTGTTGTATCAGTGAAGAAGTATGTCGTGTCAGTGAAGTGTGCTGTGTAAGTGAAACGTGTTCCTGTCAGTGAAGCTTTATAGTTTATAGTGGCAGTGCAAAGTATTTGAACAGTGAAATGTTTTCGAAGTGTTAGTGAAATCAGGATAGAATCAGTGAAATGTGTCGTAGTTCCATTGCAATGAGTGAGTTGACAGCGAAATGAGTGTAATTTGAAAGGTACTTGTGCAGATATGAACATATCATATTCATGGGTTTTAGTTCGATCTTAGTTTTAAGATACAAATTAGATTTATTTCAAATGTTATTTTAAGTGATCGTTTCATTTAATTTAGTATATCCCCTGTTGTTGTTATTATTATTATCATTATTATTATTAATTATTGTTAGTATTAATTATTAGTATTATTAATTGTATTTTAATTAATAAGTTTATTATTGTCATTATTGAGTATAATTAGTTACAACTGCCACCGGGTATATACCCACTGCAGTGTGAATACATACATACATACATACATACATACATACATACATACATACATACATACATACATACATACATACATACATACATACATACATACATACATACATACATACATACATACATACATACACATATCAAATAAGCTGTTATGCTGCGAATTTCAGTGATTCTTTCAGTGTGATGAAGCAACCCATATTGTGTGTTGAAATTCCCCTTTCTTTCATTTTATTTTTTTCCTTGACAGCAACAAACAAGAAAAACAAAGAAGTTTATTTTGCACCACATTACCACTTAACCATTTATGTTGCCCATACCAGGATGCAATAGAAACTCGCGTTTTAAGATTATCTGTCAAAAAAATTGTCGTAGGTATCTCGATAGACTCTCCCTTTATTTAAAACTTCCTTTCTTTCAATATTATTTCTTCTCGAAAAAGGACACTCTAACAATGAATTAACTACACCAACATTGTCTCTCGCATTTGTTTCTGTTTATATATTCCCGAAATACATAACAACATTGGCCCAGATTCACTACTGTACTACCAAGTATAATAGTACAACACTCTCGCTTATGTCATAAACTGAGACATAAGGGGAGAGAATCGAGTGGGTCTCTGCCTGTCAAAGAGCTGGAATTTTGTTATTTATGGCCTAGTTAGGAAAACAAGTCACCATTGCTATTCCCACCCCACTCTACCCTTGAGGCCGGCTCATGGATGGGACGAGTGAAACCTGACCAGGCCAGACGAATTGTGCCTCAGCTACAACGTTTTAAGCGCAAACTCAAAGCCCGCGAAAATAAAGGAAATGCAGAAACCAGACATGGCACGAGCGATCCTGGCCTCAGGAACAAATGTTACTGCAAAACAGATCTATATACATCACAAGCCAGACCCGGCACGAGCGATACTGGCCTCAGGAAGAAATTTTACTGCAAAACAGATCTATACAGAGCGTTTAAAAAATACGGGGCATACTTTCAGGTATGTATTTCCCACATGTAGACAATCAAAATAGTTCATTACAACATGTGTCCGGAAATGCTTCATTTCTGAGTTATGGCCTTCACAACATTGAAATTCACCGGAACGGTTTTCTTTCCGCAGGTCGTTGTCATTACAGAAGATGTTCAAAATGTCCACCTCCTGTTTGAATACAGACCTCACATCAATGTCTCATTGACCTGCGAACACGATCCCAAACTCCAGGAGTATTGCGTATGTCCTCAGAACATGCCACAATTTGATTCCGAAGGGATTCCAAATCAGGCACCGGAGACGAATAAACCAATGATTTTAAATGGCCCCACAAGTAGAAATCGAGAGGGTTCAGATCAGGTGAGCGTGGAGGCCAAGCAATTGGGCCACCTCTACCTATCCATCGATCAGGAAACCTTCGATCCAAGTACCGGCGAAGTGTGCAGGAGCGCCATCATGCCAGAAGTGAATGTGTTGACGATTGATCAGTGCAGTGTCTTCTAAAACATGAGGTATGGTGTTTTCCAGGAAGTTTGTGTACATCTGCCCCGTAAGTCTGTTTACAAGTACATGAAGTGTATCTCTGTCAGCTCTTGATTTGAATACATGTCGCACAGTCTAACGCCTACACAACACTGAATGTAACCTTCGCCTCGGAATGAACTGTCAGAGTGCCCTCTTAATGTCTCCTTTGACGGCAACGACCTGCGGAAAGAAAAACGTTCCGGTGAATTTCAATGTTGTGAAGGCCATAACTCGGAAATAAAGCATTTCCGGACACATGTTGTAATGAACTATTTTGATTGTCTACATGTGGGAAATACATACCTGAAATTATGCCCCGTATTTTTTAAACACCCTGTATACGTCACAAGCCAGCCCCGGCACGAGCGATACTGGCCTCAGGAACAAATGTTACTACAAAACAGGTCTATATACATCACAAAGTTTTCAAATGCTTCTACAGCGATATATGCTTCATCCAAATAACTAATACATTATATAAAAACACAAAATCTGATTTCAGTTAAGCCAAGTGACTGAGGCCCGGCCTCACTTGCCTCAATCAGCCGCCACTGATCTAGAGTCTTCTTACTACAATGCAGGCGTAGTAAATATTACAACTCGCTCGGTTTAATACAATCTTCACTAACGATATTCTATTGTCAGTGAATCTGCCAATTGCCTGCCGATTCATCGTCCAAAGTAAGCTATTTTGTGCAAGAACTGGGAAGCGGAATTCTGGTCACTGGAACTCTCGTCATTGTACCACCTAGTCACTGTAATTTTGACACTTCGATTTTTGGTCACCTGATATTTTGGTCACCAGTACACATTTTCTTAAAAATAGTAATTTATTTTGAGAAGTAAAATATTCATAGGTGCACTGTTTCACGGTCAGACATGATAATAATCGGTTAACGGTAATGTTGACAAGGTTTCTGATTATGGTGATATGAGCGGTGATTCCTGTAGTTACAGTGATGGTGGGGGCATAAAAATACATGTTGTTTGATTTCAATTAAATATACTCTAATACACACGTTTCTAATTTTCAGAGAACTGCTAATGAATTCCAAGTACTGTACATAATTTGACTCGGCGTGGGCTGTTAAGAAGGGCGCGGATTTGAACACTGGAGGGTGAGGAAAGTGCGAGACAAGAAATGCTGCTGACAGTAAGTAAAGCAGCAACACAAACGCGCCATGACGTCGACCACTTCAGACAGTCACTTAGCACAACACATTCCAGATAGTTCAGACTGAGAGCCAAAGTGGCTATTAATGACAAGAGCGCATCGCCCGTCGCTTCTTGTGATTTTATATTTACATGAAATGGATTTTCAAGAGATTTTTTTAGAATAAATATTGACTTCAGGAACAAATACAGTACTTCTGCAAACTCTTCAGTTGTATTATAGCCGATTACTTATAGATTTCCTCGTCGATCGTGTTCAATTTAATATCCCTTTTGTCCACACCTGTGGAGTAACGGTCATCACGTCTGGCCGCGAAACCAGGTGGCCCGGGTTCGATTCCCGGTCGGGCCAAGTTACCTGGTTGAGGTTTTTCCGGGGTTTTCTCTCAACCCAATATGAGCAAATGCTGGGTAATTTTCGGTGCTGGACCCCGGACTCATTTCATCTGCATTATCACCTTCATCTCATTCAGACGCTAAATAACCAAAGATGTTGATAAAGCGTCGTAAAATAACCTATTAAAATAAAATAAAATATCCCTTTTAACATTTTTAAGAAGTAATGTACATATTAATTTGGAAGAAAATATACTCGTGACTAGAACCCAAATGTTTGGGCATTTATAACAGTTAAAATAAGCAGGCAAAAAAGGCAATAAAACGTAAAAAAACACACAATCTTTGAAAAAGGCATCTTAAATTTTAAAAAGACATAATATATTTTAGCAATAAATTTAAATTATATCAACATAACTCACATATTTACTTCGTAGTTGACACATGTTGACATATAAAAACTTATAAAATACTTTTATGCTCGACCATGCCGACATGTAGTAATTATACACCTGGTAGTAGCCCTTTAATGCACCTCATTAAAGTACACCTTACTTACTTACTGGCTTTTAAGAAACCCGGAGGTTCATTGCCGCCCTCACATAAGCCCGGCATTGGTCCCTATCCTGTGCAAGATTAATCCATTCTCTATCATCATATCCCACCTCCCTCAAATCCATTTTAATATTATCTTCCCATCTACGTCCCGGCCTCCCTAAAGGTCTTTTCCCTCCGGCCTCCCAACTAACATTCTATATGCATTTCTGGATTCACCCATACGTGCTACATGCCCTGCCCATCTCAAACGTCTGAATTTAATGTTCCTAATTATGTCACGTGACGAACACAATGCGTGCAGTTCTGTGTTGTGTAACTTTCTCCATTCTCCTGTAACTTCATCCCACTTAGCCCCAAATATTTTCCTAAGAACCTTATTCTCAAACACCCTTAACCTATGTTCCTCTCTCAAAGTGAGAGTCCAAGTTTTACAACCCTACAGAACAACCGGTAATATAACTGTTTTATAAATTCTAACTTTCAGATTTTTCGACAGCAGACTGGATGATAAAAGTTTCTGAACCGAATAGTAACACTCATTTCCCATATTTATTTTGTGTTTAATTTCCTCCCGACTATCATTTATATTTGTTACTGTTGCTCCCAGATATTTGAACTTCTCCACCTGTTCAAAAGATAAATTTCCCATTTTTATATTTCCATTTCGTACAATATTCTGGTCACGAGACATAATCATATACTTTGTCTTTTCGGGATTTACTTCCAAACCTATCTCTTTACTTGCTTCCAGTAAAATTCCCGTGTTTTCCCTAATCGTTTGTGGATTTTCTCCTAACATATTCACGTCATCCGCATAGACAAGCAGCTGATGTAACCCGTTCAATTCCAAGCCCTCTCTGTTATCCTAGACTTTCCCAATGGCATACTCTAGAGCAAAGTTAAAAAGTAAAGGTGATAGTGCATCTCCTTGCTTTAGCCCACAGTGAATTGGAAACGCATCTGACAGAAACTGACCTATATGAACTGTGCTGTACGTTTCACTGAGACACATTTTAATTAATCGAACTAGTTTCTTAGGAATACCAAATTCAATAAGAATATCATATAAAACTTCCCTCTTAACCGAGTCATATGCCTTTTTGAAATGTATGAATAACTGATGTACTGTACCCTTATACTCCCATTTTTTCTCCAATATCTGTCGAATACAAAATATGTTATCAATAGTTTATCTATAACGGCTAAAACCACACTGATGACCCCCAATAATTTCATCTACATATGGAGTTAATGTTCTCAAAAGAATATTGGACAAAATTTTGTACGACGTCAACAAAAGTGATATTCCTCGAAAATTATTACAGTTAGTTTTGTCCCCCTTCTTAAAGATAGGTACGATTATGGACTCCTTCCAATTTTCTGGTACAATTTCCTTTTGCCAAATGGCAAGTACAAGCTTATAAATTTCGTTAGATAATGCGCTTCCACCCTCTTGTATTAATTCTGCTGGAATTTGATCGATACCTGGAGACGTAATTTTTCAGATTTTCTATCGCAATTTCGACTTCAGAAAGTGTAGGTTCGGGTATATATGGCTCAGCAGTTTGTATTTGAATTTCGTCCCGATCATTTCTATTTGGCCTATGTATATTTAGTAGTTGTCCAAAATAGTTTTTCCATCTGTTCAGGATTGAATGAGCGTCTGCAAGCAAGTCACCATTCTCATCCTTGATCACGTTTACCCTTGCCGGATATCCATTCTTGAATTCCTTTATGCCCTTATATAAATCTCTAATGTTTTTATTTTTACTATTTGTTTCTACGTCATTCAGTTTTTCCTTCGAGTAATCTCTCTTTTTATTCCTAAGTGTACGATTTGCTTCCCGTCTTTTATTGAAATAATTATCTCCATTCGCCTCAACTGGATCCTGTAAGAATTTCAATTTTGCCTGTTTCCTTCTTTCTACTACCATGCAACAATCTTCATCAAACCACGGTTTCTTTTTCTTAGTTTCATAATAACCTATGCTCTGTTCAGCTGCAATTTTGATATTATCTCGGATATTTTCCCACATGCTATTAACATCTAACTCTTCCTCAACTTCGTCGGAACTTGCTAATACGGCAAACCTATTTGAAATTTTGAGCTGATAATGTTGCTTAGTTCCCTCGTCCTTTAATTTCGGAACATTGAATCTTCTAATATTAACTTGTTGCTCTACTCGCTTGGCCACTGATAGTCTTTCTCTTAGTTCTCCAATTACCAAATAATGGTCAGAATTACAGTCTGCCCCCCTGAAGGTTCGAATGTCTACTATACTAGTATGTCTTCTTTTATCTATCAAGATGTGATCTATCTGGTTGTGTGTCAATCCATCTGGAGAAGTCCAAGTATATTTATGTATATCTTTATGGGGGAATGTTGTACTTTTAACTATTAAATTTTTTGATGTGGCAAAGTTGACTAACCTAACTCCACTGTCGTCACTAGATATGTGTAGGCTCTCTTTTCCAATAATCGGTTTAAAAATATCCTCCCGTCCTACTTTAGCATTGAATTCCCCCAATAAAATTTTCATGTTATATCTAGGTAACTGATCAAAAGTCTGTTCCAATTCCTCATAGAAGCTATCCTTTATATGGTCGTCTTTCTCTTCTGTAGGGGCGTGAGCATTTATAACTACGATATCGCACCATCTACCCTTAAGTACTAAATACGATAACCTATCACTGATAAATTCGACCTTTTTTACTGCTGATTTTATTCCTTTATGACTAAAGAATCCTGTTCCTAATTGCTGATTATCGTTTCCTTCCCCATAATACAACAAATAATCTCCTATTTTTGTTATACCGTTCCCATCTATTCTAACCTCCTGTACTCCCACAAAGTCTGTTCTATATCTAGCTAGTTCTTTTGCTACTAATGTTACCCCTCCTGTTCTATAAAGATTAGTTACGTTCCAAGTACCAAATCTCAAAACCTTATTCCTTTGCTGTGGTCGTGCCATAAAATCAGTCCCATTCCGAGGCTTATTTGAAGGATTCCTAACAAGCTGTTATGGTGATGAGTTGTTAGCCCTTCGCCCAACCCCCAAGCTGGAGGACCAACCCTCATCGGCTGTCCGCGACTGCTTATTCAATATATCCACAGCTACCCTCCATATCTGGAGGCCGTCTCCTCGATATTGTGCCATTATGAAACCGCAAGTATCGATTATTCTCGGATATGCAATCGAAAGACAATTAGGGAAAAGTCTCGGAGGCTGGAAATCCAATACTGTCTCAGAAGGTTATGTTCTGTTACTATAATAATTAGCGTTAATTGTAAATAATATTCAAATAAATTCAATTTGTCATCTCGTTTTTCAATTCCAAATCAATTTTCAGGTTATATCAAGACTAATCTTCATGTTATTCTCTACATTATATCAAGGTCAATCACATTCGTGCCTCGGAAAAAATCAATACTTTCGCGTCTGCGCACATCTCACAATTCAGGTCAGTTCCGCTCCTCACTTACATAACCATAACAAGAATACTTATGAATAATTTCAAGTTAGAAATATGGTCCAGCATAAAAAGTCGTATGAAACTTGCATATAATGGTAATTAAGACACTCGTATGAAAATTATGAAACTCGCTTGCGCTCGTTTCATAAACAAACATACTCGCGTCTTAATTACTACCATTATAGGCTCGTTGCATAATGTACTAATTTTTTTTCCGTGATTAACTGTCTTTTCACAAACCTTACATAACAAAACTGTTCCATCAGTTGAAAACACATGGGCACCAAATTCAGTAACGTAAGCATGAAGTTTACTTTTCAATGGTTTACTGAATTTAGGCAGTATAGCTAACCGATCTTACACCTTCTGTCACTCGACAATAACTGACTGTTCCTCACTCAAATTTCTTTCTCTTACAATAATAAACATGTGTAGCACAAAATTGTAACGGTAAGATTTGAAAATACGAGAGCAAACAATTGACAACTGAGAGCCATGCACGCACGCACACACACTCGTAAATACAATGTAATAATAAAATTATATCACTGAATATAACCTACACTGGATACTGAGTAAATTGGGCGAGTGAGTGATATATGTATATATATATATATATATATATTTGTTTATTTAATTCATTTATCTTTATTTATTTTATTTATTTCTTTATTTATTTTTATTTATATGTATTTTATTCATTTATTTATTCATTTCATTTATTTATCTTTTTTAATGTATTCATTTTATTTATTAATTTTTATCTATTTATTTATTTAATGTATATTAATTTATATTTATTTAGTTACTTATTTATTCAATTTATTATCTATTTTTATATTTATCCACTCATTTGTTTATCTATTTACCGATTTGTTTACTAATTTTACTATTTATCTATTTATCCATTAATCCATTAATTTATCTGTTTACCTTTTTATTTATTTACCTACCAATTTACCTATTTACCTATTTATCCAATTTATCCCTTCATTTATCTATTTACCCATTTATTTAATTTATCTTTATTTATCTCTTTTTATATTTATCCATTTATCCATTCATTTTTATATCTATTTATTTACTAATTTTTATTTTTATCCAATTATGCATTAATTCATTTATTTATCTATTTATTTACCTATTCATTTATCAATTTTTCTATTTATCTATTCATTTATCGTTTACCTATTGATTTATTGATCTATTTAATTTACTTATCTATATTTACTTATATTTATTTACTTATTTATCTAATTTATTTATTTAATATATATTTCATTTGTTTATTTTATTTATTTGTTCATTTATTTATATATTTTTAAACTTATATATTTACCTACTTATTAACTTGTATATTTTTCTATTTATCCATTTATTGACGTGATTAACTATGTTTCATTCATTTATATATTTATTTATGTATTTATTTACCTATCTATTTTTATATTTACCCATCTATCCATACATTTATCTGTGTATTTGTTTATTTTTTTAATTAATTCATTAATTTATTTTTTATTTTTTTATTTATCTACATATATATATATATATATATATATATATATATATATATATAATTGTATTCTTAATATAGTAGTTGTAATCCCCTGGTAGAGGGGAAGAGAAAGCCTGATGGCCTTATCTCTACCAGGTTAAATAAATAAATAAATAATAATAATAATAAATAAATAATAATATATATTTTTTAATTTATATCTTATCCTTTCATTTATTTATCTATTACCTACTTATATATTTATCTATTTTCCTATTTATTCATTTATTAATTTATACATCCATTTATTTATTTGTCTATTTACTTATTTTATTTAACTTATTTATCTTCATTTAATTATTTACTTATTTAGTGATTTATTCAATATTCAGTTGTACCTTTCCGAACTAAATAATTATTGTATCCACTTATTAAATACATTCTTAGTTAACATTTAATTTTGTTCATTAGGTCTACTCATTGAAATGCGTATTTATTTACCCATTTATGTATTTATCTTCCTGTTGAACCGTTCAGTTAAATGTAGCCGTCCATGTCAGTGGATTTTGTAGCTGTTGTAACTGACAAAAAGAGGGAAGACGGGATTGATGGTAAGTGCATCAGTTCTATACTCGGAACATGGTGCTAAAAAGTGCAGGAAAACGTGACTGCATCAATTATGCTAACTGCCGTGTGTCAGCGCAGTGACTAAGAGCGAGTAAAAGTGGCGAAATGACTCTTTCATTACAATAATAATGTGTGTCACACAGGGGCCATAAAGCGGCATTCGCAGCGTTTTAAACAAAGATCGTAGAGACGGGACGTGGTGGGAATACGACCACCCTGTGATGCGTGCGATTCACGTCCGCCTGCAGCAGCGAAAGTGGGGAAAATAATGCATTTCTGCAGCCTGAAGTCGTCTTCGTTTTTGTGTTTATTCTCCTCTTTAAATCGATGTACATTACAGCCTATTACATATTCTGATTTCCTTAGTTTTCATTGCTAATATTATACAGTAGATCATTCAAATGCCACCTCATCTAGGTCAGAAAGCATGGGTAGACATAACGGCTCGGTTAGAAAAGCCAACGTACTATGGTTGGAACGATCGTGATTTTAAAATCAAATACAGGAAACAGAAAACGGATGTAGGTAAATTCTCATTTTTAAATAGAACTATAAATGATTGGAATCCTCTACCTGCAGCGGTCTTTGAGGGCTGTCCTTCCTTAAGGAGATTCAAGAATAACTTAAAAAGTTGTGTATAAAGTGTAAATTAAAATTAAGGTGACATTTAACATTTAATTTTTTAAGGTGACATGTATTTATTTAGCCTGACGTGTTACTTCCTTGGTTTGAATTGTAAATTATTTAAAAATAGCGTGTAAGAGGGCCTTAGACTAGAAATGTTTAGCTTAAATGTAGTTCTGTTTACAAGTACGCATAAAGGGTATAATTATTTGTCCTATTTGAACTGTTGTATCAGTGAAGCGAGGTGAGTGAGTGAAGTTATGGTTTTACAGTGCAGTGAATAGTTCCGATCAGTGATAATTTATAGCGTCAATGAAATGTGTTTTATAGTGTCAGTGAAATGTGTCCTAAAGTGTCAGTGAAATGCGTCATAGTGCCACTACAGTGAGTGAGATGAGAGTAAAGTGAAAGACTATTGAAACTTATGCAGGGCCTATACATATGTAGGTTGTATTGTAAAATTATTAATTGTAATTATTGTGTTAAATTGTATTGTGTATTCTTATTGTATTGTGTATATAATTGTATCGAGTATTGTATAATTCTATTGTGTATTGTAAATTTTATTGTGTATTGTTTATGATTTTATTGTGTATTGTTTATGATTTTATTGAGTATTGTTTATATTGTGTATGCCACTGCCACCGGGTGCTTGCCCACGTCCAGTGTATTAATAAATAAATACATACAAAATTCATAGCGATACTTGCATCACTTTGTTATAAAAACAATGGGATTTGATATTATCGCCGCTCTCTCATGGTTAACATTCGGCAGGTCTTTGAAATTTAATTGTATTATTATTTTAAATGTCTTATGTCGCCGCTCCAATCACTCGCCTCAATTTCAATACTGCAACTAATAAGCTGCTTCCATTATTAAAGGACACCTACTTGTCTAATCCACGTGGACTAATACCGAGGTTGCAATGTCTTGCGCTGAGGACGAACATTAAGGTATGCGATTAAAAATTATTATTAAGAGTTAAGAATGTCAACGTCCTCGTATATGATTATTATTATTATTATTATTATTACTATTATTATTATTATTATTATTATTATTACATAATTTAGGGCTAAGAGGGATGAAGTTACAGGAGAATGGAGAAAGTTACACAACACAGAACTGCACGCATTGTATTCTTCACCTGACATAATTAGGAACATTAAATCCAGACGTTTGAGATGGGCAGGGCATGTAGCACGTATGGGCGAATCCAGAAATGCATATAGAGTGTTAGTTGGGATGCCGGAGGGAAAAATACTTTTAGGAAGGCCGAGACGTAGATGGGAAGATAATATTAAAATGGATTTGAAGGAAGTGGGATATGATGATAGAGACTGGATTAATCTTACTCAGGACCAATGGCGGGCTTATGTGAGGGCGGCAATGAACCTCCGGGTTGCTTAAATGCCAGTAAGTAAGTAAGTATTATTATTATAATTATAATAGCCATTTAACAATATAACAAACTAGTGCTTATTCTTATCGAGGAAGTAGACGTGACAACGTGACGCTTAGAGTGAAACCTACAGACCAACAATCGGTCGGCAAAATTATGTTTTAAAAGAACACCGCTCTTTATTGTATGATGCCGACATGTTAACCATGAGAGCGCGTCGATAATACATATTAATGTTTAAATGTGCAAAATAAAAACTATGTAAATGCAAGAGCAGATCGATAGATGTGGATTTTTTATACATACAAATGTATTACAATTACAGAATTTGCCCTTAAATCCAATGCATGGGTCTTTAGACCGTACGTGCTTTACAGAACAGTTCCTAATTTGTAGGTTTTGCACTTTTCACCTTTGATTAAATTCAAATACTCTCCATAAGAAAAAAAACAGGGATTAATACAGTATGTAGGTAGGTAGGTAGATAGATAGATAGATAGATAGATAGATAGATAGATAGATAGATAGATAGATAGATAGATAGATAGATAGATAGATAGATAGATAGATAGATAGATAGATAGATAGATAGATAGATAGATAGGCAGGCAGGCAGGCAGGCAGGCAGGCAGGCAGGCAGGCAGGCAGGCAGGCAGGCAGGCAGGCAGGCAGGCAGGCAGGCAGGCAGGCAGGCAGGCAGACAGACAGACAGACAGACAGACAGACAGACAGACAGACAGACAGACAGACAGACAGACAGACAGACAGATAGATAGATAGATAGATAGATAGATAGATAGATAGATAGATAGATAGATAGATAGATAGATAGATAGATAGATAGGATACATTTATTGAGTAATATTATATATACAGATTTTATATTATCATAATTTTCTCTTAAATCCAATGCACTGGTCTTCTGACCGTACGTGCTTTCTACCCAAAACAAGTCCTCCTTTGTAGGTCCCCCCCACCTATGATTACATCCAACTACTCTCTAAAAGAACATACAAATTAAAATAAAAATGACACAACAAAACACATTATATAATATATCCTAACCTAAAAGACATAAAAGTGTACAGTTGGGTGGATACTATTATCCCTTCCTGAGTTCGCGTCAGAAACTTCAACAGCTGAAGTTCTAATCTTTCTCGCCTTCAAGAGGAACAATCCAGTCTTTTGTTCGTATTCTCTATTCCCATGAGGTCAAGACATGCAAGCGAACTCCTATTATAACTTAGCATCGAGGGTGGTGGATATTTTCTACGTACATGTTCCAATTCGACACACTGTAATAAAATGTGTTTATAGGAGTCCTTTTCTCTGCAAATCGGACAAAGGCGCTCCCATTCTTCGTTGACAATTTTATTACCCTTCCATGCCCCCAAACTTAGCCACGCTAAACCTGCTCTACTGTCTTTGTTACAAGAATTTATGTAGTCACACCTCCCCCAGTTAAGGATGAGATCTGATTGTAAATGTAGTGAGGACTTTTCCGAACATTGGAGCTCAATCTCTTGCCTCTCGATATCAATTAAACGCATCTTCACATTACGCCATACATTCCTCATGTTATTCTCTCCTTTCTCCCACACCCATCCCATAATGGTACATACAAAACACTTTATAACATTACAGCCTAACCTAACTTACTAACACACATAATAATAGTTATCATTAGTCCTCGGAACTTTATGCAATGCATGTTTCTATTGATTTGGCATATTGAAAAAGCAAAAGTGGATCTTTGCTGATCACGATTTTTACGTTCGAATAAAGCCAACTTTATTTTGCATAAATGCATATTTTGAGGACTTTTCCTTTTAAGTGCATATATTTTTACCGGGTAGTATCCATTAGTTTTAAGTAAAATTATAGATATTTGCGATTTTACAGGGATTTGCATTTTTATAATGGAGTCAAGAACCGGTACGGAAAGGGGTGGGGTCACGAATGTAAATTTCGCCCAAAAGTGTGCCGCCTTCGAAAAGTTTGAGAACCACTGATCTACGGTATTATATATTACAAATATTTATTATGTATGTATGTCTATTTCTGACGCCAGACATAGGAACGGAATGATGCAACATTTGAGTATGAAGTGAAAGGAAAAGTTTTGGCGTTACAGAAGCGCTTATTGATCTGTGTTCAAGGACATAACACATCAGAGCACCTTGATGGGTCAGTTACGTAGCCTTGACATTGGAATAAGATACTCTTCATTCAGAAGTATTCATTTATTGGGCATGGCGAGTTCTGAAATCAATATAAGAGCTTCGTGATTCTGTAATTGGCAATTAAGTGTAATCGTTGTTTCTTTTGTTTTCTTTCTTAGACATCTAACTCTTGTCACGGAGTAAACTCTCTTTCATCCGTTAGTTTCAATCGACGATACTAGACACGTAAGTGCACGACTACACTTCCATGGCGTGGTGTTAGCATGTCGCCTGACCTACATCTACGACAACATTGGACAGAGGATTAATATCTATGTAGTATTAGACTTTTTATTTTGTGTTGAAGTACAAAACTTACTCTTTAAAACAATATAAATATTGTGTGGGGGGTATTTTTAGAGATAAGCCCTTTAAGTAGTACTTACTTACTTACTGGCTTTTAAGGAACCCGGAGGTTCATTGCTTCCCTCACATAAGCCGTCCATTGGTCCCTATCCTGAGCAAGATTAATCCATTCTCTATCATCATATTCCACCTCCCTCAAATCCATTTTAATATTATCTTCCCATTTAGCCTCGGTCTCCCCAAAGGTCTTTTTCCCTCCGGCCACCCAACTAACACTCTAACGTCGGATTAAATGTTCCTAATTATGTCAGGTGAAGAATACAATGCTTGCAGTTCTGTGTTGTGTAACTTTCTCCATTCTCCTGCAACTTCATTCTTCTTAGCCCCAAATATTTTCCTAAGCACCTTTTTCTCAAACATCCTTAACCTATGTTTCTCTCTCAAAGTGAGAGTCCAAGTTTCACAGCCATAAAGAACAACCAGCAATATAACTGTTTTATAAATTCTAACTTTCAGATTTTTTGACAACAGACTGGATGATAAAAGCTTCTCAACCGAATAATAACAGGCATTTCCCATATTTATTCTGTGTTTAATTTCCCCTCGAGTATCATTTATATTTGTTAATGTTGCTCGTAGGTATTTGAATTTTTCCACCTTTTCAAAAGATAAATTTCTAATTTTTATATTTCCATTTTGTACAATATTCTCGTCACGAAACATAATCATATACTTTGTCGTTTCGTGATTTACTTCCAAACCTATTTCTTTACTTGCTTCCAGTAAAACTTCCGTATTTTCCCTAATCGTCTGTGGATTTTCTCGTAGACTCTTTAAATTTGGCGGTACATGCAATTCATACATCGTTCTTTCTTTTAAATGGAGTTTTCAATAAGTTGACATTTTTATACTTAAGTGCATTTTTCTCTGAAACTACTGAATAAACTTACATGAAATTTTTACAGTGTTTTCTACAGTCTGTGTTTAAAAATATCACATACATAACACGAGATAAAAAATATATGCATTGAAAAAAATTACAAAAAAATTTAAGCAAAGTTCAATATTTTTTCTGCTTCACTTGGGGTGAAATATTTAACTAAATTTTGCTTTAGAATTTAAAATATACATTATTAGATAACTTAAAAAATACAAGGTATATGAGTGAAGATTGTAAGCGAGTAATGTGCACCTGAAGAATGAGGTACACCTAGTAAAGTGGGAAAAGAGCTATCAGTTAGGGCCCTTTTTGCAATTGGATACGAAACTCATTAGTTGTCTTTTATATCACTGAATTCAGAATGATTGATTGTATAAGCATGGAAATTTTTATTCCAATATGAGCATTAAACTTCTAGAAATATTGACCTAAACTTTTGTACTGAAATTTTTTAATTGTACAGGCATCAGTATTCAGTCCACTAAAGAAGTAAAAGTGTCCCATGACACCGAACGCTTTGAAGGTAGAGCTCACATGCTTTCTTAACCATGGCACGAGGAGAAGGTCATGTGGTCGTCTTTTTATTCCGGTAAGAATTGATACTTCTGAATAGTTGATTCTCTATTTGTAATATTCTTTTCCCCTTAAAACTAAAGAAAAAAGGTATGTTACTTACAACTTCAAATTAGTGTATCTCTGAAGATATTGAGATTAGGACAAATGTTTATATGGCATTTTTTGCTCAGAATGTCTTCGGAAATAAGCTCCGTAAGGGAAGGTAAGTCTCACAAAAAATGGAGCTACCCCCTTTTTGCACCGGTGTCTTCATTGTACAGCGTTACAATGGATAATATAATCTATACTAATAATAAATCTGTAGCCGAAATTTTTCTGGTAATTTTCGATTTTCCAAAAATAATTGGTCCTAACATATATAATTAACCACCCTGAAACCGAAAATCGCTTTTTTTGAAATTTTTGTTTGTATGTCTGTCTGTGTGTCTGTTTGTTACCTTTTCACGCGATAATGGCTGAACCGATTTCGATGAAAATTGGAATATAAATTAAGTTCGTTGTAACTTAGATTTTAGGCTATATGACATTCAAAATATATTATTTAAAAGGTGGGTTATAAGGGGGTCTGAATTAAATAAATCGAAATGTCTCGCTTATTATTGATTTTTGTGAAAAATGTTACATGACAAAAATTTCTTTAAAACTCATTTCCGATAAGTTTTATTCTTTGAAAAAGTTTGATAGGACTGATATTTAATGAGATAAATGAGTTTTAAAAAATTCAAATAACTGCCATCTAAGGCCGTGTATTGAAATAAGCAAATGACTTCGTCTATAAGGGGCCTTGGTCAACAACAATCGAAAGCTATGAATCATAGCCTACAGAGAATGTTTCTGTGTTTTTATTAAGTAATATCGGAAGCTGAATTAACCGATTTATGTAATTAATCATTATTTCACCATTGGAAAGTGTAGTTTCTCTGGATGGACATAATGCTATAATGTTATTACAGTAACGTGTGAGTGAATTGAGAACAGGTAAGATTAAAATAGCTTCTTATGCACAAACAACTTGATAGGCTATTCTGTGTATTCGTTTCCTGTATTTCTTAAAATAATGTTTATCTCAGAGAATTAACGAACAACGAGAGTGTATTGATTTAGTATGCAGTAATAATATGTTAGCTTAGCATTCCATTATTTTATATTAGAAATTTTAACTATGCTCAATTGAATCGTGTTAAAATACATAAAATACATATGCATTAAATGCAATGCAAAAAATTGGGTAATGAGCCAAGCACATTATATTGCGCTGTTGTAAAATAAAATTTGTTCCTCCTGAGATTCAAGAGCACCCATAACAAATTAAAAACTTAATTATCGGTGTACATCCGTTAGCAACCCATTTTTTGTATAATATAATACAATATATAATATAATAATATAATATAATATAATATAATATAATATAATATAATATAATATAATATAATATAATATAATATAATATAATATAATATAATATAATATAATATAATATAATATAATGTAATGTAATATAATATAATATAAGTTATTTGAGGAGTTCAGAACCATAGTGGCCCAAGCGCCATTTACTGAATACGTAGAAAACAAGGGTTAAAATTAAGTTATCATAATTCAATGGAAATATATGGCAAGGAAAATAAAGTATACACATTAAATCTAAATGATATGTCAGTCTTCATTAAAGTATGGATGCATGTAATAAAAATTAAGAAACATGTTAAAGGAATTGTCATGAGTGGTCTCTGGACCAAAATGATCGCATTTTAATTATTTAAATACAATTTAAATTAAGTAACATATTAAACGATTTATCCTTCTATCAAACACGAATCTTCCCTGGATCAAACGTCCTATTTTAATTATGTAATTACTTTATATTTATTTCTAACGGGTGCAGCGGAGCGCACGGGTACGGCTAGTTTAGGAATAATTTAAGTTGTGAGACATAACTTTGAGGGATGTAGTTTTATGTTCATGTATGAATTAACCTATGGTTAAAGCCCATTACCAGTGAGATGAAGAAGAAGAAGAAGAAGATGATGACGATGATGATGATGATGATCAATAGACGAATATTTAAGGGGAGGCAGAGGTGAATATTTCAAAATCTACAAAATTTATCTGATTTATTTGAAATTGATCATGGATGCTGAGTATGTTATTAGTAATGGACATACCAAGTTTCAACTTTCTAAGTACAATAGTTCTGTAAATATTAATAATTTTATAAAATTTTATATCGTTTGCTATAAAATGCTCCATGCACCATATTGTAAGACATTTTCAATATTTCTTTTTATTTATATGTTCAGAGAAGGTATATAAATAATGATAAGTATTAGTTTATTAGGGGAATAATATAGTAATACAGTTATCTTGATTTTAATTTCATACTTTTAAGGGCACAAAATCAAAAACTAACATCGGAATATCAAAATAAAGATAATAAAAATGGAAAAAACCAAATTTTCATTTTTTCTTCAGTTGTGTTCGAAAATTTCACCTCTGCCTCCCCTTAAGTATGTGGTTCATGATTAAAGACATTCCTGAAGAATTAAAAAAAAAATCAAGTTTGAAATTTTATGAAAATGATTTATTTCTGACGTCAAATTCCGATGGGAAGTGTGGTGACCATAGGTCACCGAGGACAACTAGAGCCGTGCTTACAGATGTAAAAATAAAAACAAATTTCTCTTTATGACCACGATTTAATTAGTAATGAACTGAAACAATGCCCGACTCCTGAGAACTGTCGTGGCGCCCTCGTCGAGTATAGCAAGCGTAACGAACGTTGCTGGCTTCAAAGCCAAGTGGAGAGCCGTCAAGGGCTGTTAGCGCGCCAAGTGGCAATACAGGGCGCGGGAATTTGCAAATGCTCAAAGCGAGAGCAGATATTGCATTCGAGCAATTATGCACGCCAGGCGAACCCCAGTGTGTAAACAGGAGATCGGACTACAGTGCGCATGCGTACAAGTCATTCACACTCCTCACAAGTCGCAACAAAGCCACACATATTTAAGCATTATCAGGAAATCTGAAGGCTCACTCATCCTGCCTAAGGTTTTTCCGTGGTTTTCCTAAGGCGCTAAGACAAATGTCGGGATGAGCCCTAAAAGAAATGGGCCACGGACCTGCACTCATATCCCCATTAATCTCCCTAATTACTTAAATTAATCAACTAATTACATCTCTCCCCCTCTTAGTAATTGAGCCATCATATAGCCAAATGGCTTGTCTCAAAATTGAGACGATTCAACAAGGCTCATGACAACAATCACCTCCTACATAATAGCCAAATTGGCTAGTCTCTTATACATGAGACAACTCATCTCGCCTAAGGTATTCCGTGGTTTTCCTCAGGCGTAAGACAAATGTCGGGATGAGCCCTATAAGAAATGGGCCACGGACCTATATGCCCTTCCCCATACATATTCCACCCATATTATAAACGATGTATGCCCTAGTTCAGATAATATAAATAGTCTATTAAATATATGAGGTCACTTAATAAGTCGCAAATTGAAAGGACAGGGACCTCTCAAATTGCAGATTAGATTTCACGGCGCTTCTTCCGACGGACTTCACATGCTTTGTCATCGAACAACAGATGACGGCGTCTTGCCATTCTAACGGCAAACACCAGCCAACTCCTCCTCGCCCCGTTCCGTGATCAATTGATCAATGTCAGCCCCCTCGCGTATGTGGTACCTAAGAGGTTACGTCCAATTTCGGATTCCCCTTCAAAATTTTCTAGAGCTCCTTCAGGGGAGCAGCGTAACCCGGAGTGAGACTAGTGGCCAACAGGCTTGGAGCTCACATATTTAGTTTTGTACAGCCCCCAACCCACTTGCGTTTTGCGTACCTTTTAAATTTTCCTCCCAATTCTCCTTCGATTTTTCGATTCGCCGTCGAGATCTGAAGGCTCGTTTATTCACTATGTCCTCAATCCCTCTGTCTCTTACACATTAATTGAAATTGGGTTCATGCTTCGTTATAATGTGTTACGTTCTTGTTCCCCATTTTAAGGAGCAGTGAAATGAGGTTATCCTTCCGGTTGTTGCTCTGAGCGCCACTCGTGACGTCGTGGCTGAACGCGAAAACATCCATGGAGTAAAATACATATTCAAGCATTAACATATACCGATATGCAATTTATTTACACTGATGTATAATTAATGTGTCACCTATTATGGTATTCACTTATATTGATGTATAATTAATATGTCACCTACCTACTTCCTCAAAGATAAAACTAAATTTTCTGTAATTTATTTATTACAAAATTGTCACAATCGCCGCAGAATAAAAACAAATGAATAACGTCTATCGACAAATATGAATAATAACAAATGAATGATACCTATCGAGAAATAACAAACGACGATCACACATGGAAACGTTAGCGTCCAAAAACAAACTAGCCTATTTATTTCAATTAAAAATGATTTCGGAATATGTATGATAAGACTTTCCTGCGTTAAATACTATACAAAGGAAACAAAAGACAGATCCAAAACCTACATCAACACATAAACAAAATACACCCAAAGCTACACTACACATTAAAAATTGAAAACAACAAATCCAAAAATTTTCTACACATCACAATAACAAAAGTAGACAACAAACACACATTCAAAGTATACAGAAAACCCACAACAACAACAACAACAACACACATACACAACACATCCAACCACCCCACACAACACAAACAAGCTGCATTCCGAACAATGGTACACAGACTACTCAACATACCAATGAACCAACAGGATTACAACGAAGAGCTAAACACAATCAAATACATAGCACAAGAAAACGGATACAACCCCAACATAATAGACAACATAATACGTAAGACAAAACATAATCACAAAAAACATAAGAATGCAACACAAACACAAGAACACAAAAAATACATCACACTAACATACGAAAACAAAAACATACACAAAATTGCAACCTCATTCAAGAAATTAAATTACAACATCGCATACAGAACAAATAACACCCTACAAAAACATCTCAACACACAAACAACACAAACAAACAAATACAACCACACAGGCGTATACAAACTCAAATGTAACACCTGCAACAACTCTACATAGGACAGACAGGCAGATCGTTTCAAACACGTCACAAAGAACACATCACAGCCATAACAAAATTACAAAACACCTCCACATATGCAGAACACATCACAAATGCTAACCACACCCACAGAGACATCAACACGGACATGGAAATACTACACATCCAACCAAACAGCCAGAAACTAAACACACTAGAACAATATGAAATATACAGACACACGAAAACACACTCCAACGAAATTCTCAACACAAACTCAACTTCAAAACACACACACTCTTTGACTCTACACTATACCACAGGAACACACCCTCACAGGAAACAGAACAAGTGGCGCCAAGACCAACAACGACCAGTTCTGAAGATGACCCGTAAATATGTCGAAACATGTAAACGAGGTAAGTTGAAATTTAACACAGGAAAGTCTTACCATACATATTCCGAAGTGATACAGTGTTAAAAATTTGTGTAATCAAGATGTATAAAATGTTTAATAATAATTTATCTTTTCTCAAGTTCGGACAAAAATAGTATGCAATACATGTGTTAAGTGCATAACAGAATCTCGGACATAGAGAAGACTTTATTTCGTTTCGTCTCCCCTAGCTTTTATTCTTTTCTGTTACAATGCACTTACCACGCTTGTATCGCAATGTACTATATATCGTACACATAATTCATTTCAGATAATTGGAAGGCTCAGACTGCGGGACAATATCATGATAAAAACAAATGAGGACAGAGATAAGGTTACATAGATTTTAATGATACATTACTGTGACAGAACGTCATCTGCAGTTGTGAATAATGCTTTTCCTATCATGATAACATTTCCGACGTTAGACGTGTGTGGTATTGCACAAAATGTGAACGGAAAGGCATGTTATTTCGTCGCCCACTGATGTGAAAGAAATCGTGTCAAAACTTGATTTCATCGTTGCTGTCTATATAATACGCTGAGGAGGCGAGAAAACTTGAGCCAGACAGTGAAAAATAGTAATAACATGTACAAAAATACGGTTCAAAGAGCTTGGCACAAAGGGCTACCGCAAACATTCTATTATACGAGTAATATTAAAGTAACACTTCCGTTTGGTGCATAAGTGCGCATCTTTATACATCCCATTTAATTTTCTACGCCATTATTATGTGAGTAAAGACGAGTTATAATGTAAACTAGTAAGACTGGAAATTTCCTTCAGAAGAGGTGATATGTATAGAAACGGGATTAAAATTTGGAGCGAGTGTTGATAGGAGACCAAATGGGCTATTTCATATGAAATCAATCAGTAAAAAATCTCGTATTTTTTAATACTCTAATTTTTTCCCTATTTATACAAGATGCTGAGGAGAGTGCATTTGCAAAAATATACTATCGAAAGTCAAACGGTTTTCGTATTGTTCAGCGACAAATTTAGCGTATTTTATTAAAACAAGCCTCTTTCAGCGCTCAGAATTCTGGAACCGTTTACTGCAGAACATTGAACGGGAGCTCATTTTGAAGCTGACATTTGGTAGGTTATGTTAAGAAGTAATCCTTATTTTTATTGTATACAGAGAGACAGATAATCTGATTTTACTTCCTTTTAGGCTTTTTGCCCATTTGTAAAAATGTAAAAAAATATTGAGAAAAAACCTTGCATTATTAAGATGGATTCGGCATTGTTTTCTTAGTGGCTGGGCAATAAGTTTCGAGGGTATTAAATAAATTATTTTCACACGCCTAGACTTGAACGACGCAGTACCGCATGCACTGGCCGATAGATGAAGATAGGCGAGCATTGGGCGTCATTTTACTCCTGTGTTTATGAAAACTTGTGATAAAGCTAGCCCAGCTATGCGCTACTAGACGAAACATCACTTGTTTGTCTCCTGGCTAGCTCCCGCCTCACAGTCAGCTGGTTACTTCACGCGCGTACTATTTATTTTCTTTATTAATTTGATATTTTCAATACTTTCTTATCAACGGTGCACCAGTAAAAAATATGTGTTTATTTGTACTTTCAATGCGGAATCTAACCATATATTTTAAAAATATTTTTTCGTGGGCAAAAGCGTCTTAACAAAGAAAAATCTAAATTTCTCCATTTCCATAAAAAGTAAGAAAAACTGTTTACATGTCAATATAAACTTTAATTTCTCAGCATCAAAATAAACCATGATTTTGATCATTGGGTGAAAGGGTTTCGCAGCCACAACAGTTTAAAGTTGCTAATTTTATGAAATACGATAAATTTAAATATTTTTCATTTAAACACTATGAAGTTCTGATTCCTCAAACTTTTCACAAACCATTGTATCACAGTTGTCAACGGACAGAAAAGGTTTCATTGTATTTAAAAATTGCAAGGTTAATTTTCTCTATATTTCGGTCGATTTGAGATGGAATAGCCCATATGTATGTAGGCAACAATTTCACACAACTGACCACAAGTACATGCGAATAACATAAATATGTTAGGAGAAAAAATCTAAAACAGCTTGAGTGGGATGACGTCGATGCAGGCCTTATTAAAAAACAGTAGTATAACATGTAAATTAAGGATATGACATAATTAATAAGAATTGGAAAACGTGTCAAATTTCCACCCATTCTTGACCAATGTTCCAGTTAAAAATATATATAAAAAGTATATCGTGACAATTGTGATAATTACAGAGGAATTAATCTTATGAATACTGAATATAAAAAATACATGAACATAACATGCAATACAATAAATAACATTACAGAATGTTTACTTGTAAAAGAGCAAAGCGGCTTCAGGAAGACATTATTTACATAGATTATAGGCCTATATTTATCATTAAATATATATTAGAACAAAGGAGAGAAAAGATTTTAGAAACATATCGCTTTTATAGATTTCGATAGAGCTTTCGATAGAGTAAATAGACATGACCAACGTTAAAAAAATGAAGGTTATTCACCACATTTAAATTCGGTAATAAGGAAGTGAACAGATTTTAACAAATGTAAGTCTTACACAATGGAGTAGTTTATCATGTATTATTTTAATATCATACATTAACGACATTTTAATGAAATTGAATTTTTTAGTAGACCCAGAAATTAAATCATCTGATGATACCTATACAAACGCTGATCTAATAAAGCAGGAAATTAAGCACAGACTAATTACAAAAGCCTGTGTACTTTTAAATAATTTTTTACATAGTAAAATGTTTCAATTTAAATTATAAAAACGAAAATAATGGCCTATAAAGGAACATATAAAAAAATTGTAATACAGAACAAAATTTTAGAATAAATATTTGATTTTAAATATCTTGGCTTTGAAACAAGCTTTGACTATAATAAGGACATTCAATATAATAATGTTAGTAAATTTCAAGCAATTCGAGGGTCCATTCCAATAACGTTTTTACATTAGGAAGGAGACCAAAAAATATTCTAATTGGTAATGGCTCTACGCACGTTGCTTTATGATAGTGAAACTTGGGTACCAACTCAAAAACAAAAGAGTAGAATATTTAGTTGCCAGAAATGAAATTATTTAGAAGTGTTAAATGGGCTGTACAAGATTGGATAAAATAAAGAATGATATAATAACAAATATTTAAACATCAATTCAATATGTATGATATGGGAAAGAGTTTAACATAAAATCAGTATTGTATGATATTAGGAAAGAATTAAACATCAAATGATTATTGAATGATATTAGGAAAGAATTAAACATCAAATGATTATTGAATGATATTAGGAAAGAATTAAACATCAAATGATTATTGAATGATATTAGGAAAGAATTAAACATTAAATCAGTATTGTATGATATTAGGAAAGAATTAAACATCAAATCAGTATGAATGATATTAGGAAAGAATTAAACATCGAATCAGTATGAATGATATTAGGAAAGAATTAAACATCTTATCAGTATCTACGTATTATATTACAAAAGAATTAAACATCAAATTACTACTGAATGATATTAGGAAAGAATTAAACATGAAATCAATATGTAATAACTTAGTAGATTTTTGTTGCTTAGTCAACTATCCAGAGATAGGTTTGAACTTCACAAGTGTCATCAATAAGACATCATTCATGAGGAAACTAAGCCAGTAGATAATAGTGTAGGGTGGCCAGTTCCTTTCCCCCTTCAATCTCTCACCAGTAACATATTATTTTCACTAATCAGAATTTAGATATATACGAGCAATTGTTGTTCCTCTACAAAAATGTCGTCAAGTGAGATGTACATTCTATTAAATTAAAATGGTGCAAAATACATAAAATAATGAATCATACATCTTAAAAAATAAGTTGAATACACAGATAACTGTACATCGGCGGATTCAAAGCTTGTGTGCAACGGAACTAACATCAGAAGTGCGATTACGGAAAGATTTTCTTAAAACGCACGGATGCTGCTTAGAAAACGAAAGATCGCCTCGCCGACCTTCTCCGTCGCCGCCCCCAGCCAGCGCTTTTCACGGTGGCTGTGTAATAAGCTTTTATAGCTTTACTGACTGTCGTTTCTTCCATTCGTCCCTCCATTTTATTTCATCCGTCCAATCTCCTTATCAAGCTAACTGCTATTAAATTCTGTTTGTACAGCCTATTTTTATTTCATCGTGGCGAAACTGGAAAAGAACACCCTGGTGTATAAAGAAAGCAGTCTTTTGCCAGTATAGGATTAAACATTTTAACAGGCGTTTAAACACATCCGACGCTTGTGAATATTGCAAGCAGCTGTTATTATCACTACCTTACTTAAGGGGAGAGGATAGTAATTTTTAAAACTTTTTTCTTATTTGGTGTAAAATATTAATTTTTTGTATGTAGAGAGCTCATGGCTATAGCAACTCAACAAAATATAAATATTTTGAATAAATTATTTGGGAGGCAGATTTGAAAAAAAAATGTACCCAATGCAGGATTTTACTAAACTCGATATATCTAAGCCATTTTTAAAGATAAATTCAAACACTATGTTACAATTTATTTGTAAAAGCACGCTCTACAAACTGTCTGTAACAGAAATTTGATATTAGTTCCTACATTTGTAAAATAAACAATTAAAATTTAATAACATTTTTTTTATTTTCTTTCTTGCAAACAGAGAGACTTATTTTTAAAATGAAATCAATTAGGGAAATTCCGTTACAGAGAAAAGTTTCCTAGTAGTCTAAAGAATGTGTATTCTAAATTTCATTCATATATCTTTAATAGTTCAAAAATTATATCGATTTTTGTCTGGCTATGTAGCGAAAAAAGTAAAGTTCCAGAAACAGCAATCAAAGGGGGTGTGATTTAATAATCCAGAGCGCAGGAACTTGAAAAATGGCGTCTCAACATCCAATAAGGGCACAGATACCCACACAATGTTATACAATGCATTCCACACACATCACAGAGTATTTTAAAGAAAAATTTGGTTTTGAAAAAAAAATAAAGTTCCGGAAACAACAAACAAAAGGGCGGTGTGATTTAAAAGTCCAGAGCGCAGGAAGTTTAAAAATGGCGTCTCAACAACTGATAAGGGCACAAATACCCACAAAATATTATACAATGTATTCTACACATATCACAGAGTATTTTAAGGAAAAAAATTGTTTTTTGAAAATTTACTCATTTTTCACCAAAAAATACCATCCTCTTCCCTTAATAAGACTTTATCACATCACTTGCAATTTCTCCTAATGCAAAATATATAAGAAATTGTACTGTTGCAAAAATTAACTTGCAGGTTTACACAAAGCCGAGAATTGTGCTTAAATCACTCGAAGTAATTTTAAGTATGACATACGTCTAGCCATTCCGCAGGATTTCTTACATTTTTCCACATTTATTTATGTATTTATTTACACTGCAAGTGGGCAAGCACCCGGAGGCAGTGGTATACACAACATATACAATACACAATACAATAAGAATACACAATACAATATACATAATAATTACAATTAATAATAATACATAAAATAACCTAATTAATAAGTGAACCTAATTATACATTACAACCTACACATGTGTAGGCCCTACGTAAGTTTCAAATTTGTACTGATAACAATCTTTCACTTTACTCTCATCTCACTCACTGTAGTGGCACTATGACACATTTCACTGACACTTTAGGACACATTTCACTCACTCTATAACACATTTCACTGAAACTATAGAACACATTTCATTGACACTATTGTATTCTATTGTGTTTATTAACATTCCATAGTATTCATACATTGCTTCACAGCTAGAATATGGAACAAGTTAAAAAACTTAATACTATTATAAAGTCTTAATTTATAGTCACAGTCTAGATTAAATATATACAGAAGAGATTTACAATATAGTCTACTAGTACAACACAAAGTTTTAGTATCAATTTCATGAAGTGTTATTGAATGTCATAAATTCACCTACAGAATAGAAGGCGTGAGAAATTAGGTACTTCTTTAATTTGGCCCTAAATAATCTTATGTTTCGAGTTTCATTTTTTATATCAATAGGGAAGCAATTAAAAATTTGTACTGCCATATAACGCACTCCTTTTTGATAGCACGATAGACTTGTCGATGGAGTATGAAAGTCATTTTTTGACGTGTATTTATGCTATGAACTGTTGAATTAGTTACAAAGTTTTCACGATTACATACGAGGAAGATTATTAATGAAAAGATATACTGACAAGCCATGGGCATTATTTGTAGTTTTTTGGAAATAGTCCTACACGATTCCCTAGATTTGGCACCTATTATTATTCTAATTACTCTTTTTTGTAATAGAAATATATTGTTACTATCTGTGGAATTTCCCCATAATATTATTCCAAAACTCATTACCGAGTGGAAGTATGCAAAGTATATTGTTTTTAAGGTATTGATATTTACTATCTTTTGCATAGATCTAATAGCAAAACAAGCTGAATTTAGTTTGGGGGTAATTTCTTTAATATGATTTTTCCAATTTAACACATTATCAATTTTTAAGCCAAGAAATTTGGTTGTTGTTGCTTTTTAATAGGGATCTATTGTTAATTATTGAGCTAGAAATTTGAGAGGCTGAATTTGGACAGGATTTAAATTGAATTATGTTAGTTTTGTTACAATTTAATACCAATTTATTGACTGAGAACCAGTCACATATTTTGAAGAGAATTTCTTCTGTTCAAGATTGGAATATGTTGGAGTTATTGGCTGTAATTACTATACTTGTGTCATCTGCAAATAATATGATAACCTACATCTTTTATTAGGGGCGCAAGATCATTTATAAACACTAGAAAAAGTAGGGAACCTAATATTGATCCTTGAGGAATTCCAATATTAATAGTTCCCCATGTCGATGCAGATTTCATAGTTGTATTGATTTCAAATTTCTGTTTCCTATCTATGAGATATGAGTGAAACCATTGGTGTGCAACACCTTTAATTCCATAATAATCTAATTTATCTAGCAGCGTTATAAATTATAAATTATCACTGATCGGAACTATTCCCTGCACTGTAAAACCATAACTTCACTGACTCACCACGCTTCACTTATACAACAGTTCCAATAAGACAAATACTTACATCCTTATTCATACTTATAAACAGAACTACATTTAAACTAAACATTTCTAGTCTAAGACCCTCTTACACGCTATTTTTAAATAATTTACAATTCAAACCAAGGGAGTATCTCGTGAGGCTAAATAAATACATGTCACCTTAAAAAATTAAATGTTAAATGACACCTTAATTTTAATTTACACTTTATACACAACTTTATAAGTTATTCTTGAATCTCCTTAAGGAAGGACAGCCTTCAAAACCGCTGCATGTAGGTCATTCCAATCATTTATAGTTAAGTATGAAATAGTAATATGAAATAATAAATTATTCAATAATAATTAAATCAGAATAACAATTTTTACCCAGAAGCTAACGCCACCTTTTAAAATAATGATAAAAACATATAGGGGAATGGCAACATTTATATTTTTTTTTTACATTTCCAAGCTACGTGCTTGATTTTTTGTACATATAATCATAGTGTGATAGATAATTATGTGGTAAAGTTTCATTCTTGTGAGTGAATTAGTTTCTGAGGTATTAACAAAAATATTTTTAAAAATTTGCATATCTCAACATGAAATGTGTAGCTCAGTTCTCAGTAAAATGTTTCAAATTTTTGCAAGGCAAGTAGCATATTTAGAAAAACAAAAGGCATTAGTTTTCCTGTACCTTTACTGCAAAAGGGGGGGAAATATTTTACAACCACTGCATACTTAAAAATAGAAATTTTTCTATTGCCACTATAAATATTTCAGTTTGTATTTCAAAAAGTGTTCATTCAATCATAAAACCATGAGCGATTTTATTTCACAGTATACAGAACACGCGGTAAAAATTTCATGTTCCTAGCATCAAAATTGTAAGACCATTTACACTTCGAACCTAAAGAAATCTGCTGAAAAAAAAATGAGAAAACAGCTTGTAAAATTTGCATGGAATTAAAATTCAAGGGTGCAACCATTTATATATTGCGTAATATTTATCCTTTCGAGCGCCGTAGAGCGTTGAAACTTGCTCAACAAATACAGGGTGTTTCCGGGCTAGTGTTACAAACTTTCAGGGATGATGGGGAAGGGTACATGTATCAATTTGAGATAAGGAACCCTGGTCCGGAAATGACCGAGTCGAAAGTTACAAGCAAAAATAGTTCTGTGGAAATAAAATAATTTTATTCCTCTGTACACCTTATTTATGTGTATTTATCTGTACATCTTACACATACTGTATTCATCTGACGTTGTTTACGTTGTCTACCTACAGTATTCCATTCAGTGCGCTGTCTGAGGGATGGGGACAGGAAACTACACTAAAGCAATGCAGATAGCGTAATGTGTAACGGACATGGTCGGTCCTGATATGCACGTCTGTAGACAGCAGTGTATGTGTACAAGTTGCAGTGTCCAGTCGATCAGTCCTAGTGAAATGGAGGAGTACACGAGAGCGGAATATGCAGACCTGATTTTCGAATACGGATGAGCCAATGGGAACAGTAGACAAGCTCACAGATTGTATCGGGCTAAGTACCCACGTAGGAGACATCCGGCCCATACCATCTTTCCACGACTGTTCCAAAGGTTAAGGGAAGGAGGGCACGTGATGCCAAATTACAATTCCATTTGCACACAACTACGAGTATTTCTGCTTGTAACTTTCGACTCTGTCATTTCCGGACCAGGGTTGCTTATCTCAAATTGATACATGTGCCCTTCGCCATCATCACTGAAAGTTTTTAACACCATCTCGGAGACACCCTGTAGATAGCAAATTGCCGATTCATTTTAGAAGAAAAGGAAAATGCGATTTTTGACTGAAAATGATGAAACTTCCACTCGTGAGCCCCTTAAATCGATTCACATTAATCCAAATTACATTATCCTAAAGTATTTCACATTCTCCTGAGGTATCGTGTATAATTTAGCCGTTCAGAGCTGAAGTGGTGTAAGTCAAAAATGAGTAATGGGGTTGAAGTAAGCGTTCTGTAAATTACAGCGCTAAGTAGCACTTTTTTTTACAATTAATTATACAAGATTTATTTATTTATTTTATTTAAATTTAAATATACAGAATAAAGAATATAATTACAGAACAAACAAGAGAAATAGAAATAAAATAATACAAGCAATATAAAAAGAAGATACAGTAGTATTAACAAAATTTGAGACCGAATGAGCAGCGCTCGTGCTCGGTCGCAGTTCAGATATAATATTAAAATAAAAAATAATAACAATAATAAAAATAAATAAGTAAAATAAAATAGGAACTAAAATATAATTACAGCGGCAATGGAATTATGTAATATAATATTAACACTAGAGAAGAATAATATCGCACGTGAAAAGTAGGACTAATATATATTTCAAAATTTAATATTCAATTTATTTAAACTGTTAGTAGTCAGTGGATAGCACGAAGGACATGTTAATTGCTACTTTGCGCTGTATTTTACAGAATTTTTACTTTAAACCTCATTACCCAATTTTGACTTACACCACGTCGGCTCTGAAAGGCTCAATTATTGGTATTTCTTCAAATGTTTTGTTTCCTATTAAAATTGTATGCTTACAGTCTCCAGATTTTTGTCTATTCTTTCTAGATAATATTCAGGGCCACTAAAAATACCTCATCGTTGTCGCATAAAACAGTATTTAAAACTGTATTACAGGACATAGAACAATTTAAATTATGCTAAACCTACATGAGGAGAAATTAAGAAATGAAAGTGTAAGAAGATATGTATCTATCCTTGATGGTGTCATTATTCAGATAGAAGTGATACAAATGTAATGTATTGGTACTCTCAGAGATGAGTTTATAAAGAAGCATATCTCTTGGATCGGCCATCTTGCTAATGACGTCGCAGTGTCTCTCGTGCGCGAAGAACAATGATACCGATCTGAGATGACAGTGAAGGCTATTCCGTTACAGTTGACCAGAACATTAAGATAAAATGCTGTTTTCTAAGAAGGAAGCTACGAGCCGAAGATATTATATTATATTGGGAACAGAAAATGTAGTAACTTGAAAATAATAACCTAACAGTACACAACTTCCTGCATTATTTCGTGGTCGCAACATGACTTGTGTGTAGAAAGTAGTGATCTTATCAGTACGGTATCACGCAGACAATAAAAGATAGTGTGACACGCAACACTTGCTCAGGTAAACCACTACCGCGTTTCAATGGCATGCCACGGAAAAAATTTCCACACATTGAAAGCACTCATACGATATGATATTTTACGGAACATTGGTATCAAGCACACTAAATCTAAAAGACAAAGAGAGTCAAACTTACTTCAAACATTCATCTTGAATCTTGCTGACACTACTTTTAGCACTTATATATAAATGATTGGTTGATTGGCAAATTTACTCGTGTTAAATTACATCAACAACTGTGGCTTACAGGTGTTTCGGTGTTCTTCACACCATCCTCAGAGCCTATTAGATCTCGGCGTCATCTCGAACTTGGCTGCCTGTTGTGGGGGTGCGTTTGCGTGTTGAAAAGTGGTTGCTTATGTAATTTAACACCAGTAAGTTTGCCAATCAACCAAACATTCAATTTCTGCATGTTTGTTTCATATAGTATGGAACAGGAAATATGTTGTTTTGGTTGGAAAGATTCGAATAATTATAAATTACTCCCTCTGTTACAAAATAATAATAATAATAATAATAATAATAATAATAATAATAATAATAATAATAATAATAATAGTTTTATTTTCTCTGGCAGAGTTAAGGCCATCAGGCCTTCTCTTCCACTCAACCAGGATCATCTCACATACAGAAAAATACTTACCGGTATACAAATATTAACTTAAAAATAGTAATAATAAAAATAATAAAGTAAAAAAGAGAGATTGAATAAATATACACAAACAGTATTAACTTAAAAAAAATAATTAATACATATGAATATAATCTCACAACTAAAGGAATAGTACAATTAGTATGATCAGCACAGCACGTATTTTTCACTTTCGTTTAGAATTTATTCTTAAGTTCTCATTAAAAAAAGACAGAGTTTTATTTCAATTGTATCTAATATTAGAATGTTCCAGAGATGCTACTACCCTGTTCATTTGATATTTTGATATTTATTATATTATAGTTCAGTGTTAGTTGGGAGGCCGGAGGGAAAAAGACCTTTGGGGAGGCCGAGACGTAGATGGGAAGATAATATAAAAATGGATTTGAGGGAGGTAGGATACGATGGTAGAGACTGGATTAATCTTGCTCAGGATAGGGACCAATGGCGGGCTTATGTGAGGGCGGCAATGAACAACCGGGTTCCTTAAAAGCCAGTAAGCAAGTAAGTAAGTAAGTAAGTAAGTAAGTAAGTAAGCAAGTATTATACACTCAGGGACAAAAAAAACCAGACACTTCAATATTTTCTGGTATTTTGCAAAACATTATCTTCTCATACAATATTATGGTAGCCATCTGTTGTTATGGAGACATGTATACATTGCTGATTGTTTTTTGTTTTATAAACAAGCCATTACAACCAAATATTCCAATTTTGCTTTCGGAGTCTCAGCTATAACAATTTTGTCTCAACCATTTTGTGCTTCATTACCGTTATCATTCGTTATTTCTTTATTTTTACATTTTCTGAGTTTAAGTGGGGTTGTAACATTTGTCTTAAAACAAGATGTGGCTCGAGCTGTAGCCCTTTACTATGATGGACGCAGTGTACGTTACATTGCAAATGTTATGAATATGCCTAGAAGCACAACCCATGATGCCATAAAATGGTATAGAGAGACCCTAGAATATACCAGAAGACCAGGTTCGGGTCGTCCAAGAGCTACAAATCCAAATGAAGACAGGTATATGGTGTTGAGAGTTCTTAGGGAGCGCAACCTGCCAGCTACTAGTGTAGCCCAGCAATTTGTTAACATGCATGGACGCCCAATTTCGGCCAAAACAGTTAGAAGGAGGTTGAAAGCAAGTGGACTGATATCAAGTAGACCTGCAACTGGTCCCAGGCGTCTCAGGATGCATCGAGTTGAACGACTGCGTTTTGCAAATGATCACAGGGATTGGAGAAATGGACAGTGGAGCTGTGTTCTGTTCACCGATGAGTCCCGTTTCAATCTGTGCTCACCTGATGGACGTGAAAGAGTTTGGAGAAGGAGGGGAGAACGATTTTCACAGTGTTGCATTTCCGAAAATGTGCCGTATAGAGGTGGTGGAGTGATGGTTTGGGCAGGAGTGTGTACGGATGCTCGTACAGAGTTGGTTTTTGTTGAAAATGGAAGACTAACAGCTGATAGGTATATAAATGAATGTTTGGCTGATCATGTTGTGCCATTTGGCCAATTTGTAGGCGATAATTTTGTTTTAATGCATGATAATGCATGGCCGCATATTGCCCATGCGGTCGGAGATTATCTCCAAGAAGTGGGAATCCATGTTCTTCCATGGCCAGCAAGGAGTCCAGACATGAACCCAATTGAACACGTGTGTGACATGCTGGGACGGCGTGTTAAGAATAGACGACCGAGACCAGAATCGTTACAAGAGTTGAGGCGAGCACTTGGCGAAGAATGGGAACTTATTCCTCAAGAAGAAATTGCTAACCAAATTGAGAGCATGCCAAGGCGTATGGATGCAGTTATTCAAGCCAGAGGGTCTAATACCCGTTACTAAGAAGATTTTTTAATGTTTAAGGCACCATAAAATGAAAAAAACAGTTAGACCAAACGATGCCATAGTTATACGCCCTTTGTAATTTTTTGTAAATTTTCTCATCAGAGATTTTTTTTTCAAATGTCGTTTAAGGTGCTAAATGAAACATTATGGGTTTTGTTTCATTTTGAAATAATTGGCAACAAAATACAAGCAAATATAGAAGTGTCCAGTATTTTTTTGTCCTTAAGTGTATTATAGTTCACAGACAAAGTACATACAAGTAATCATTTAAATCCTTACATTACACTCTTTATAATTTTACACATAAATATACCATTATTTAAATACAATTTCTACAATTTAAATATTTAATATACAAAAAAGTTTTGTTTTATCTTGCACTTGCGACTAGTTTTGTGCAAGACTCAGCTCATTTTATTGTGTTGTTACAATCAGTATTTGGTTACCTTACATCTATAAAAAAAAAGCTAACATATTTGTTTAATAATCATTATTCTTATTTTTTCTTATTCATTTATTTATTTATTCTTTTTTCATTCAATTCTCGCTATTCCATTTATTCTTTCCATTCTACATTTTTAGTCAAAAAAGATATAAATCTAATAAAATTGCTATTGTAACTTTGTGTTATTATTATTCATAAGTTTTCTTATTGCTTTTTCTTTATTTATTTGTAGGAACTTTTCTTTTATAAATTTCATCCCTACAGTATACTATCCTGTTCTGTTCATTAACAGAATTTTTAAATTAATATACATATTCTACTAATAAATTCGACGAAAGAGTAATGGAACAGAGAAAAATTCTCTCTGGCAGCGGGTTTTGAACCCGGGTTTTCAGCTCTACGTGCTGATGCTTTATCCGCTAAGCCACACCGGATACCCATCCCGGTGTCGGACAGAATCGTCTCAGTTTAAGTTCCAACTCTTGGGTTCCCTCTAGATGTCTATGAACGTAGGACTGAAGTCCACACATGTGCTTAGGAGCACTCATTATGAGTGACTAGTTGGCCGGGATCCGACGGAATAAGCGCCGTCTTAAATAACGAAGTGATTTACGCATATAATATATATTATTTTATGCTCAACCATGCCGAAATGTAGTAATTATACACCTGGTAGCAGTTCTTTAATGCATGTCATTAAAGTACACCTATTCATTAAAGTTCAGGTTTTCGATTATTCTCGGATATGCAATCGAAAGACGAGGGAAACGTCACGGAGGCTGGAAATCCAATACTGTCGCAGAAGGTTATGTTCTGTTACTATAGTAATTAGCGTTAATTGTAAATAATATTCAAATAAATTCAATTTGTCATCTTGATTTTCAATTCTAAATCAATTTCCAGGTTATACATTCTTTGCATTACATCAAGGTCAATGACATTATTGTTCCTCGGAAAAAAAATCAATATTTTCGCGTCTGCGCACATCTCACAATTCACGGTGAGCAATGAACAAGGTCACTTCCGATCTTCTGTCAGATACGAATAAACTGTATACTTCTGAATAATTTCAAGTTAGAAATATGGTCGGGCATAAAAAGTCGTATGAAACTTGCCTATAATGGTAATTAAGACGCTCGTATGAAAATTATGAAACTCGCTTGCGCTCGTTTCATAAATAAACATACTTGCGTCTTAATTACTATCATTATAGGCTCGTTGCATAATGTACTATTAATGTACCTTAGTAGATAATATGATATTTCCATGCAGATATTCTGCGTCATCATACGATGAAAGAGTAATGCAACAGAGAAAAATTCTCTCCGGCACCGGGATTTGAACCCGGGTTTTCAGCTCTACGTGCTGATGCTTTATCCGCTAAGCCACACCGGATACCCATCCCGGTGTCGGACAGAATCGTTTCATTTTAAGTTCCAACTCTTGGGTTCTCTCTAGTGGCCGCCCTCTGCACTACGTCATAGATGTCTATGAACGTAGGACTGACGTCCACACATGTGCTGAGGTGCACTCGTTATGAGTGACTAGTGTTTCTCTGTTCTATCACTCTTTCATCGTATGATGACGCAGAATATCTGCATGGAAATATCATATGTACTTCGGTACATTAATATTATATAATATAATTGCTTCCGTAAGAATAAGGGAATGTTGAATCTATTATGAAAACGGATAAAAGGCACTTTGGATATGTAAATTCTGTTTGAAGACTGTACGAATGAAATTGCCTGAATAGTTAAAGAATAGGCTGGAACCTCGAACTCTTATCAAATATTTATAGATTCTTTCAAAGATATCTTGTGGCATTTCCTCATGAATGAATGCCAGCGTATATTTCGTGGTGTGTAGAATTTGAACCTGATTTATTGTATCTTTCGTAAAGGTCGATTTTTATCTTAAAATAAATTTTCCAATTGTATATGAAGGCATGTAAAGATGTAGAACAAGCAACACGAATCTGACAGTAACAGAAGGTTGTAAATTTTCACAGTCTTTTCCTTTGAACTATGAATGAATGAGATTGTGGTTTGAAATAGATTGCAGCTCAAAATTAGTAAACGGAACTTTTAAAAGGAATACAGGAGGTCATGGTCGATTGTTGCATGATGTAATCCCATAAAAGGGCTCAACAAGTTACAGCCCCGCCATCTGTCAAATTGGCTACACACCAAGGTTCAGAATTACATTCATCGTTGGTAGTTCGAAAGGGTTAAATTTGTAAAATTGTCCCACCCACCCATACATACATACATACATACATACATACATTACATACATACATACATACATACATACATACATACATACATACATACATACATACATACATACATACATACATAGCTGAGTCTCTTGACTAACGAGCTTTCACGTAAAGAATCGGAGTTTTACTTGTGACGAAATGATTC